>NC_051239.1:9098490-9285990 GCF_015220715.1 Pygocentrus nattereri
ACGTGTCAGAACTGCTGTTCCATTGAAGGTGGAATGGGAAAATTTGGACATGAAGCTGGCAAATGATTCCCTAAATGTGATTAACGCCCAGTAGCGAGGTTGCTGAACTTTACTGCAGTAATATTCTATTTATTTGAGGGTTGTCCCATTTCGTAGGAGAAGATTTCAATCACTACCCCTTGTAAATCAGTTCCAAGGAGCGAGATGACACTCGAAAACAAGGGGTAGGCGTAAAAATAAGAAATGGCATTGGTCCTAAGATTGAACTTTTGAGGTGTGGATTTCAGATTTCTACCCCTGCTGAAAGCTGGAATGAAAAGTGTTAACACAGTAAATGATCAAAACAGCATTCATGTAGTTATTCAGGCTTTTGTGTAATTTTCTGTTAAATTTCTGTTTTTGTTTCTTGATGCTGAAAGCATAAATAACTGCAGTTTTGACTGGAAATCAAATGAAAGTTGGTCTCTGACTTTTGCACAGCGCTGCATCTGCCAATGCTGATACAAAAACATGTAGAAACTGGGACAAGACCCACTTGGATTAGCATTACAGGGAAGGAACCTCTTTATTTCTATAGGGTAATAAATGCAGTGAAATGAATAAAATGCAGGTATTTTGGTGCAGTAGCCCAGCATCACCTGCACATTCTGCTCTCCTGGAGTACATTAATAATTCACTTTGATCTGCCAATACAGGTATGACTCCAATATCGTACGTTCAGTGTAGAAAGAGCACACACTCATGCACACAAACAAAAGAAGTACAGATTTATGAGTGCAGACTCAGCAGCCCTGCAGCCGTTATAGCGTCCACAGCCGAAGCTGATTTTCCAAGACGTCGCTCACACCGCTAACTCCAAAAGAGGTGAAGAGAAACACACACAACACACTATCACACCAACACACACTCTGCAGGCACGCTGGAGTGTGTATGGAGGAGTATTTTGGCTCACAGTGACACCGTCTATAGAAAATATTACATAACTCACTGACACAACAACACAGCAGCAGAGAAACGCTGTGTTCTGCAGGGGTTACTGCAGGACCACTGAAGTGCACAACACATAGTCCAGTTCACAGTGATGGTGGGCTTACCTCAGAGCGAGCGGTGGTCCAAATCAACAGAGAACGAGATGCTGCTGCTGCTGTTTGTGTGGTTGCTCTGGAGTGAAGGAAGCCCAAAGGAGATGCTGATTGGTTCCCAAACACTGATTGGGCACTCTCTCTCTCTCTCTCTCTCTCTATCCCTCTTTCTCTCTCTCTTCCCTCCCCCCTTTGACTCCCACCTCTCTGTATGTGTATACACACACACACACACACACACACACACACACACACACACACACATATATTTATAATATATCTCCCCACAGATGATTATTTAAGTGTTCTTTAGTGAGAACCACAAACACTTATAAAACCAGCTGCATACTTAAAGGGATCTTTGCATCATGAAAGGGTTCTTCAGATTGATGGAGAATGTGTTGTATATGGTTCTCTATAGCACCAGAAAGGGTTCTGCTATTGTTACAAGCTTGACACTATAACAATAGTGGAACCCTTTTCAAAAAGGTTCCACACAGAACCATGTACAACACACTCTCCATTAATTTGAAGAATCAATTCACAATGCAAAGAACCCTTTAAGCATCCAAATGGTTCTTTGACTGTTCAAAGTTCTTTATAAACGTATTGTCTTTATTTAAAAACCCATGAAGAACCATCTTTTTATGTGTGTGGTGAAATAGTTCTTTAGATTAATGGACTGTGTGTTGTATGTGGTTCTGTATATAACTTTTTTTGACAGTGGTCCTATACAGCACCGAAACAGGTTCTTCTATTGTTTTGATGTCATGCTTGTAACAATTGAAGAATGCTTTTTGGTGCTATATAGAACATGTTGCATACGGTTCTATATAGAATCTTTCTGAAATTGTCCTATATAGCACTAACAAGAGGTTCTATTGTTTCAATGTCAAGCTTGTTGAAGAACCCTTATTTGTTGCTATGTAGAACATGCTGTATATGGTTCTAAATAGAGCCTTTTGGAAAATGGCTCTATATAGAACTAAAAAGGGTTCGTCTATTGTTATGATTTCAAGCTTATAACAATAGACCCCTTGCTGATACTATATAGAACCATTTTCAAAAAGGTTCTGTATAGAACCGTATAAAACAAATTCTTCACCTATCTGAATAACCATTTCACCATGCAAAGGACCATTTAAGCATGAAACATTCGGAACGATTCTCTTTACTATAGAAACTTTTAAGAGCCATCTGTTTTAAGAGTGTACTGCATATATACTGTATATATATATATATATATATATATATATATATACATAAAATACATATGAGATGTATGACGTGTGACACGTCTTGAAAAGGTATAAAAGCTGTATTGCATGAACTGCATGCCTGAAAGAAACACCAATTACAGTCTTCACACACACACACACACACACACACACACACACACACATATATATATATAAACTAATATAAACTAAAGTATATATCAGATGCTAAATGTAAATATTGGGCTCTGGAACAAATTTGAATACAATAAGGTTTTGCAATATTATTTAATATGTAAATATGTACATTTACCAGCTAAATGTAACTGAATTTATATTAGCATCTCTTTGTATCTGTCCATTAGCATGCTTATTCACACACATGCTAAAATTTACAGTAACAGCAGTTCAGCACAGCAGGGCTTAACATACATAGAGAGAGAGAGACAGAGAGAGAGAGAGAGAGAGAGAGAGAGAGAGAGAGAGAGAGAGAGAGAGAGAGAGAGAGAGAGAGTCAGAGACAGAGAGAGACAGAGAGACAGAGACAGAGAGAGAAGATTTCTGTCTGATTGACTGTATTGATGAACCTGAGGAGCATGTAGAACATTTAGCATTAGGTGAGATTAAGTGAAGTACCGTAGGTGGCTAAAACTCGGCCTGGTCATTACACACACTTAGCATGTGTTTTCCTGCTTGTCTTAATTATATTCTCCTCCTCCTCACCTGCGTTGGAGTCTCCTAAAGGGGTCTGTCCCTTAGTGCAGTGCAGAACTGAAGCTGAGGGCTAGAGGAACTCACCAAATGCTGCACCATATGGTCCCAATGCCACGGGCAGTTCATCCCCCACACCAAACCAGCACTCCGCTAACCGGATTGGGGACCACCACTGAGCAGCACAGAGCAGGAGTGTAAAAATGCATCAGTGCGTGGAGTGGTCATTCAGCTACATCAGTTTTGGATACATTTCAGAGAAGTACAGTACTGTGCAAAAGCCAGAGAGCACTCTTCTTTTATTTAAACTCCAGTCAAAACAGCTGTTAAGCAGACGTTAATCATTTCAGGAGACATTTCTGAGAAGATTAAATACAAGATTAAGAAAGCAGAAAGTCAAAATGAAAAGACATTAGTTGCACTGGAGTTTGAAAGCTGCAGAGAGAATGGGACTCCTAACAACCACACACAAGACCTGGTGGACCAACAACACTGTCCTCATCAGATACATGGTCAAAACCGTCCCCAACACATAAACAGTACATTTCATCTTTGAGAGAGATGAGAAAATCACGCAGCTTCAGATCTGAAAACATCCTTCCACTGTGAGAAGACAACTCAGCACTGTGGGGCTGAAAGGATGTGTAGCTGTTAAGAAGACCTCAATGATAAAAGGAAATAGACAAAAACAAGACAAACAAAGAAGCTGCTGGTGTTCTCAGAACAGTGGACTGACCGCACCAGAGTCCAGCCCTCAACATCACTAAATGTGTTTAGGATTAAATGGATTGAAAGAGGCTGAAATTGTAACTTCTAAGACGGAACTTTGGAATTTCTGTATAAATATTATATATATATATATATATTGATCAGGCACAACATTATGAGCACCTCCTTGTTTCTACACTCATTGTCCATTTTATGAGCTCCGCTTACTGTATAGCTGCACTTCGTGGTACTACCGTTACAGACTGTAGTCCATCTGTTTCTCTGATACTTCATTAGTCTCCTTATATGCTGTTCTTCAGTGGTCAGCACCCCCATGGACCCTCAAAGAGCAGGTACTGTTTGGGTGATGGATCATTCTTGTCACTGCAGTAACACTGACGTTGTGGTGGTGTGTTAGTGTGTGTTGTGCTGGTCTGAGTGGATCAGACACAGCAGTGCTGCTGGAGTTTTTAAACACCTCAGTGTCACTGCTGGACTGAGAATAGTCCACCAACCAAAAATATTCAGCCAACATACATCTATAAGGTGGACTGACAAGGTAGGAGTGTTTAATAGAGCGGACAGTGAGTACCAGCACAACACACAGTAACACACCATCACCATGTCAGTGTTTCTGCAGTGCTGAGAACGATCCACCACCCAAATAGTACCTGCTCTGTGAGGGTCCATTGGGGTCCTGACCACTGAAGAACAGGGTAAAAGGGGGTAACAAAGTATCAGAGAAACAGATGGACTACAGTCTGTAACTGTAGAACTACACAGTGCAGCTATACAGTAAGTGGAGCTGATCAAATGGACAATGAGCGTAGAAACAAGGAGGTGCTCATAATGTTATGCCTGATCAGTGTGTGTATACACTCAAGAAGCAAACAGCAAATAAATAGACATTAAGCACTAAAACCTGATAAAATGCAATATTTAAGTGTGCTCTCTGTAGAAAATGTGTTCACTCATTTCATTTAGGAAATCAACAAAACGTAACTCCAAACTTTTGCATGTGACTCTATTCCAGTAGACAGTTCCTCCAGTCACAGTTACATCTTCACTGTATGATTCCAGAATCCTACCAAAATGACTGAATCAATTATGTGACACACTGAATCATTTCCTAAAGAACTATAATCAAATCAAATCCAATCCAATTTATTTGTAGCGCTTATTACAACGGATGTTGTCACAAAGCAGCTTCACAGAATTCCAGAAAAGACAGAGTTTTAACAAGAATGTAAACCCCCCCGGTGGGCAAGCCAGGGGCAACAGTGGCAAGGAAAAACTCCCTCAGAACTGAGGAAGAAACCTTGGGAGGAACCAAGCTCAGCAGGGGAGACCCATCCTCCTCTGGTCAGACTACCTACAGAGTTATTATACTACTAATATTAATAGCAGTAGTATTAGTAGTAGTAATAGCTGGGAGTCTATGAAAACATCAGTGTAGGGTGGGCAGCTAGTCCAAGGCAGGTGGCGGTAGCTGGGGCATGGGCAGCTGGTCTGAAGTGGGTGGAAGGAGGGCTCGGCAGTTGGTCGTCCTTCAGCGTCCAGCCGGACATGTGGGCGGTTGTATAAAAGGCAGGGAGAGGGAATTAGTTTTATTCTGTCTGTTTGTACGTAAAACAGGGAATGTAAACATTTCCAGAGTGTGGCTAACGACTCTGGCAGATCTGACTATGACAACTTAACTAACAGGAGAGAACCAGAAGGTCACACAGACACGGCAGCACTCTGAAACAGTTTGGCATCCCTCCGCTCCACCGTCCACAAACCTGAGTGACCGTGTTCGAGCAGAGGGACGACAGCACCAGCGTCTCAGTTTACTATAATTCCCTGTGTCCATGGACCCCTGGATCTGCTGCCTTTATCTAAGGGGGAACATTAGCTACCAAAAACTAAGCTGAACAAGGGAGTTTTCAGCCTAGTTTTAAAGATTGAGACTGTGTCTGAGTCCCGAACAGTTTCTGGAAGATCATTCCAGAGTTCGGGGGCTTTATAAGAAAAAGCTCTTCCCCCAGCTGCAGCCTTAGGAATTCTATAACTGAACTGAATCGTTGTGAAGTCAGAGGTTTACACCTCCAGCACAAAGCAATAAACACCAGCTCCTGGAGAATGATGGAATCGGTGGGATGACTCAGCCTGCATTGTGGAACACGATCTCTAAAGGTCGAACGAGCCGGACATCATCTCCAGCCTGTACACTGTGTAAGCTGAGCTGCATGATGCTGCTGCCTGTGGTTGAGCTTCCACCCCAGCAGCTCCCCTCGTCCTCCTGACTGCAGGAGCTGTAGTGTAATTAAAATGCACTCATCCATCTAAAGACAAGCCCTGACAGCAGCACAAGGACAAAACCAGAATGAGTGTGCTGTGTAGGTGTGTGTAGGTGTGAGAGTGAAGACACACTCAAAACATCAACAGGGCGTCTATTCTGTAGGTATTAAATAGATATTATTTTTGTATTAGTTTTTTCCTTATTTTCATATATTTTCATGATTTATGCTGTTTTTGGTATCACTGTCGGGGTGAAGCATATTTGGTAATAAATGTGCACTCTTTAAAAAGCTGGTGCTTCAAGGGTTCTTTTGCAAAGAAATATGTTCTATATAGAACCATGAACGCTCAAAGAACCCTTGGCATGATTAAAGATTAATGATGGTAATGATAGAAGATCCTTTTGGGCGCTATTTCGAGAGGTTCTATATAGAACGCAACATCAACACCACGTTCTCCATCTGTCTGTAGCACCCGTTCATGATGCTAAGAACCCTTTAGTCATGCAAAGGAGTTTGAAAATTGATTAAAGGCTACAGAGGAAATGTCCCTCCTAACAACCACCTGGAAGACTTGATAGACCAGCAGCACTGTCCCAATGAAATAAACAGCACTTCTTCCATCTATGAGAGAGAGGAGAAAATCAAGCCTCAGTCTATTGGATTGACAACCCCAGAGTCCAGATCTCAACATCACTGAGTGTGTCAGGGATATTTGGGTTGTGGGAAGCAGAAAATGCAACCAATTTCTAAGACGGAACTTTGGAAGTGTGAAAAACATCCCTGCAGATTTATCAGAGGAGCTTAAAGTAAGTCTCCTGAAAACAATAGAGGCTGTAATAAAGGTGAAGAGTGACACACTCAATACTGAAAATGTTGATATTTATTCAGCTTTCGAGGTTTCTGTGTAATTTTCTGTAAAATGTGTGTTTTCTGCTGTTGTCTTGACACTGAAAAATGAATAACTTGTATTTAATGTCTAATGACGTATGTCTTGACTGGAAATGAAATGACTAAAGAATGGCCTCTGACTTTTGCACAGTATCATAATCAAAATATTAGATTTCATATCACTGGGGAAAGGAAGATAAATTGCATTTATATATCAACATAATAATATGGTGCTAATAGTGTTGATGTAAAAGTGCGTGTAATTAAATAGCTTCTTACTTTGATTAATTATGCTGAAATAATGAATAAATAAGACAGTATGAGAAGTTTTTAAACAGTGGAATGACACAAAACCTGTGTGGCAGCAATGGGGTTGACATCTTTCATGGCTTTTGTGATCAATCTTTAATCCATAAAATGTAAGATTATATCACGTTTACACCTGGTAATTCCAGATCTGGCCACCAGATGTCCTCCTCTCCTATGGTCTAATTTCTACTTCTGTACTGTCCTATTCCAGTCAATTAGTTCCCCGTCATAATCTGGGGCCTTTCTCCTGTTTTTTGACCCATGCCTTCTCTACTTCGTGGATTTTGGCCCGGTGTTCAGTAATCCAATGAGTCACTGGATTACTGAACAAATGCCGGGTAAACTGACCTTGACTTTTGAACTGGGCCTTTTCCACAATCCTGTTAATAAAAATATGCATATGGATCCTTCTAACCTGTCTGAGTCTCTATTGTTACAGTCAGAAGACCACCCATTCAAGGTAATGACCCTAGTTCACTTCTGAATAGAATGTAGGGGGTAGAGCATAGATACATTGACATCTGAACAGGATCTAGAGAGTAGGGTATATGTATGATCATTTCTGAACAGGATCTAGAGAGTAGGGTATATGTATGATCATTTCTGAACAGGAACTAGAGAGTAGGGTATATGCTTGATCATTTCTGAACAGGATCTAGAGAGTAGAGTATATGCATGATCATTTCTGAACGAGATCTAGAGAGTAGGGTATATGTATGATAATTTCTGAACAGGATCTAGAGAGTAGGGTATATGTATGATAATTTCTGAACAGGATCTAGAGAGTAGGGTATATGTATGATAATTTCTGAACAGGATCTAGAGAGTAGGGTATATGTATGATAATTTCTGAACAGGATCTAGAGAGTAGGGTATATGTATGATCATTTCTGAACAGGATCTAGAGAGTAGGGTATATGTATGATCATTTCTGAACAGGATCTAGAGAGTAGGGTATATGTATGATCATTTCTGAACAGGATCTAGAGAGTAGGGTATATGTATGATCATTTCTGAACAGGATCTAGAGAGTAGGGTATATGCATGATCATTTCTGAATGGGATCTAGAGAGTAGGGTATATGTATGATCATTTCTGAACAGGATCTAGAGAGTAGGGTATATGTATGATCATTTCTGAACAGGATCTAGAGAGTAGGGTATATGCATGATCATTTCTGAATGGGATCTAGAGAGTAGGGTATATGCATGATCATTTCTGAATGGGATCTAGAGAGTAGGGTATATGTGTGATCATTTCTGAACAGGATCTAGAGAGTAGGGTATATGTATGATAATTTCTGAATAGGATCTAGAGAGTAGGGTATATGTATGATAATTTCTGAACAGGATCTAGAGAGTAGGGTATATGTATGATCATTTCTGAACAGGATCTAGAGAGTAGGGTATATGCATGATCATTTCTGAATGGGATCTAGAGAGTAGGGTATATGTATGATCATTTCTGAACAGGATCTAGAGAGTAGGGTATATGTATGATCATTTCTGAACAGGATCTAGAGAGTAGGGTATATGTATGATCATTTCTGAATGGGATCTAGAGAGTAGGGTATATGTATGATCATTTCTGAACAGGATCTAGAGAGTAGGATATATGCATGATCATTTCTGAATTGGGCTCTAGGGAAAGTGGCATAGGCACAATCAAGTAGAATGCAGGGAGTAGGACACAGGCATGATCACGTCTGAATGGAATTTAGAGAGGCAATTTCTCATCTTAATGAAACATTGGGAGAAAGTCGTTAGCTTGATCTCTTTTAAACGACAGAAATGGGAGTAGGACATAAGCACAATCAGTGCTGAATGGAACACAATGAGGGAATAGGCACAGTCACTTCTGAATGCAACATAATGAGCAGGGTGTAGGCATGATTAGGGGAAGACGCCCCTCTTAATAACACATACTGTAGAGCTAAATAATTCCTTTGCAGGTGTTTAACAGGCCGATGATACAACCAACTCACTGTCAGGGGAAATGGCCTGTAACAGCAGTCAAATCTGGCTGCCACTCCCTGTGATGAAGGTTAGGCCTTCTGAAGTCAGAATACTTGAATATGGAAAAGAATATGTCTTTTCTGTGAATATTCACGCAAAAAAATCATAAAAACTCTGTTTATTTTGTGTTGCAGGGCGGAGATGTTATGCTTGACGTACCCTGTCAGCTCCCCTAAAGGCTCAAAAGGCCCTAAAGGAATGGCTCAGGATCACTGAGGGAAACGTAGGGAGTAGGGCATAGGGACCATCACTAGCGATTGGAACGCACCCGGTTCTACGTACCACGTCACATCCTCGGTCGTATCACTAATAAAACTCCTCCCATGTTTAACTTGTCTTGTTTTAAATTTCGTTATTCAACAGACAGTCGCTTTATTCTGGGCCGTTTTGCTGAAGTCGCTTAACAGCTCGAAATCGGGTAAATACTCTACTGTTTTCTTCCAGGCCTGTAAACTGGTTTGTCTACTTATGTAGCAGCTTAGCCGCCGGTAGCCGAGCCCGGCCATGTGTTGTGTCCATGTGTTTACAGTAGAAGGGAAGCTGCCCTCTGAGCCGGCGGACTCGGGTTGGTATCTCAGCTCTCGGGGGGATGTTATATTGGCATAAACACGGCTGTGAGTGAGGAGTGTGAACAGTGAGGCTGTGCGGCTGGTTGTGGTTGAGAGAAAGCTGGACTGGTTTCTTCCAGCAGTCAGTCAGTCAGTCAGTGAGTGTCTGGGTGTCTGTGACTGAACTGAGACGAGTGTGTCTGAAGTCAGAGATCGTCCAGCCTTCCTGCTGGGAGAGAAACTCGCAGACACGCCTTGACGGGTTTATAAGGTCTGACAGCAAATTCACACGCTGTGTTGGCTATGAGAAGCTTTGGGCTGAAAGGGGAAGTCCACCAGCCTTTCAAAATTTTCGCATAATTAAATCATTAGTGTGTAAAGAAAGTCATTTGGAGTGATTTGATGTGATGTGCATCGTTTTAGAGAAATTTGCCTGATATACCAGTCAGAATTGTTCACAGTGGTGATGGGAACCAGACGTCTGAAGTGTTCAGTGCATCTAAAATCTCCCTCCTTCATTTTATTTCATGACGTGATTATAAATGCAGTGCATAATGTGTGAGGGATTGGTTTATAGTAGCTTTGAGAAGATTCTGGCCTAAAATGTGTGTATTTGTGTGCAGTTTTTACAGTTTCTATCATTCATTTGTGTGATTTGAAGGCATTTATACAGAGCATTGTACAGCCAAGTAGTACCTGGGGAGCTTTTTCATATTTACCACTATATTACTGTTACCAACATTAAATCTAAAAATTCAGATACATTTTGTTGATTGTTTAGGATAGGAGAGCTTGCTGTCTCTGGCTCTTATCACCACCGCTATAAAGAAATCAATACATTAGTCTAAAATCCATGACTGTACATTTCTCCACGACTCTATTATGCAGGAATTTGAATTAAAAGTTCCCCTTAAAGCCACAAATAAGGGTTTCAGTACAGCAAAGTGGTAAAAATGTGTTTATATAAACATTTAAAACCCTGACTTGACTCCCAAATGGGTGTGATAGATAGATAGATAGATAGATAGATAGATAGATAGATAGATAGATAGATAGATAGATAGATAGATACTTTATTGATCCCGAAGGAAATTTAGGTTATGTTTGATATATTAGACCGAGCTGGTGTTTGGGTATCTTAGTAAACAGGAGTGGATGTAGATTTACTACTCAGTGATTAAGCCGATTGGTTATTGTGGTTTTGATGTGATTCTTGTGTCAAATCTGATTTCTGACCTTTACTTTCTGTCCAGGTGAACTCGGTGAGAATGTGCACGTACCTGTCGGTTTTCAGTGAACAGCTAGTTTTAAAGGAATAATCGTCATTATGAGTGTAGAAATCTTATGACTACTCTGTACATGTCAGTTTACACTGTAAGACACTTTCTGATGTTTGTGGAAAAGTTAGGACGGACTGAATTCAGCAGTAGTGCCACGTTTAAAAACGGCTTTAAAAAAAGTTTGAAAGTAATCTTTTTTTTTTTAATTCAGCAGCTGCAAAAATAAGCTATTCAAACAGGAATAGCAGGGAAAAACCCATAAGATAATTGTTTAATGAGCCGATCAAATCAGCTACTATCGCATTCAAAAGTTTGGGCACCCCCGAGTTAATAACTTTTTGTGAAAATAAGTTAACCCATCCTCTACAGAGAACACGTGCTAATACTGTAATTTTAATGCTATTTTTAGTGTGTAATTTCTGTTCATTTGCTGAATTTAACACAGAAAAAGAATCAAATAAAACATAAAAACCTATTCATTGGGCCATAACTGTTATCCTGGCCACAGTTTATGCTTTTTAAATAAAGTAAATAATAATTGTACACTAAATTGTGCAGAAGTGTGCTCTCTGTAGAGCTTGTCTAACTTATTTTCACTTAGAAAAACTCCAAAGCATGAAATTTCACCAGGCAGGCTTATTGTGGTTTAATTTATTGCAATAATGATAAAATATTGGCGCAATGACCACTATTATTAATGCTTAACAGGAAGTCTGTAACTGTCAGCGATATTGTAACTCCACTCTAAATGTCATCACAGAGTGAGGATGGCCACCCCAGGCTCCGGTGATGCTGGACCACCCCGGACCACTCAGCCCGGAGGAGGGGGTAGGGGTGCAGTGCTCGGCCGCAGACTGCCTGCTGCTATTTCTCCCGGCCGCCTCCCCACCATGCGCTCCAGAGACCTCACACTAGGAGGAGTGAAGAAGGTACGCCAGCCACAGTCGCACACTTTCACAATGAACGGTTTTCACAGATTTTGTCTGTTTGTCAAAATACATCTATAAAGCAAATATGATCTGTGCAAACATTAAGCAACTGTCCTCTCTTTCCTATTTCCCCACAGAAAACATTCACGCCCAATATCATCAGCCGAAAGAGTAAAGATGAGTGAGTGATGTTTGAACTGATAAGGCACTCTCAGTGATGTTTGTAGGGTTGACAGAATAGCTTTCATGACATCAGTAGATTTTCTCTATGCTTTATAACCATCTTTAGTTATCATAAATGTCCTTCATGAGGATCTGTTGTATGTAATGACCTCTAGCCAGGCCTCACTGGTCACGTAGCTTAGTGATGCTTTCTCTCAGACTGAAAGCTGACGAAGGACCCAGGAGAGAGAGGAAGGATGCGGATCGAGGGCGACAGAGAGATGGGCGTGGCAGGGGGCGGGGTCGCCCAGAGGTCATCCAATCCCATTCCATCTTCGAGCAGGGCCCTGCGGAGATGATGGCCAAGAGGAGAGGTAAGAACTGCATACAAAAACCTGTGCCTCTGCTCTTGTCCTCTGCCTCCCTTCCTCCTGCTCCGCTCCTACCCGCTGAGGAATCGAGGAGAGAAGGGTAGAAATTGGGGAAAATGGGACAGTTGATTTCCTTTCCGCCTCATTAAATTTGATGTCTGTGATTGATGAACTAAGGCTACGTTCAGGGCTGAGTGGATCTTTTCAAATCAGACCTGAGCCACTTTCATATGTGGTCCTAGATCGGATACGTCGATCGGATACGCCATCATTCAGCGTTACCATGGCAGCAGCGCTGAACAGGAGTTAAAGCCTGTAAACCATGGAAAAGCAACACGTCTCAGCTTTTTCGCCTTCGTCTCACTCTAATAATGAACAACTGAGAGCTGATCATTGGTGATTATCCACACAGCAAAGACTCGTTCTGCTCGTTAGTTTGCTTGCTGATGACGCACGGGATTCAGTCACGTGGCGTTACTGATCGTGCTGTGCGCATGCGGGTCATTTCAGGACACCAGTTTATTCACATTAATGATGTTTGGGTAATCGATTCAAATTCGAGTGTGAACCATCGTATAAGAGAGATCGGATTTGAGCAAAAAAATCACATTTGACCAGTGAGGCTTGTAATGTGAATGTTGCCTAAGCCAGTCACAACATTCGCTTAAAGGGACGCCCCAATACTCCTATATCAGTAATAATTGTGGAGTGATTTTAATCCAGTGTGAATCTGCAGCGTGTGTAGTTTTACAGTCTGAAAGTAGTAGTTGTGAAGTGATTTTAATCATAAACATATGCTGAAACCAGAGCTGTCACAGTAATAGTGGCTCTGTTCTAATCCACCTCACACTTATAGAATAACAAAACCTGCTAAGGCCAAGCTGCGTGTTGTTGGCATTGAATGGGTTGTTCACAGACATGAATCACTGGGTTATGACATTTCAATCTGGGCAGCCTGTGACAATATGTGGAAATTACACAGACAAAAATGTTACACAGGTAAAAATGAATCAAACTCCTATGATACTCTTTTAGTGTGTTATTAGATAATGTATTGAAGCATGATATTCATATGTAACAAATCTGAATTATGTAACATTAATGAATTATCTTATGCTTCCACCCACTTATGGCTTTGCTAGGTGTGTATGATGACGTGCGAGAAACTCCCAACAGCGGACCCTCCCCCATCATCAATATTAAGAAAGAGAAGAGAGAGACGGAGGAGGAAACGAAAGAGATTCTGCGCAAGCTGGAGAGAGACAATGTAAGTTCGTACATAATATAGGGTATTAACTCAGCGTGGTCAAATCCTCTGACCTTCAAATTATCATTTACCTAAAATACTTTATGTGGATCACAGGATCTGTACTGGCTGCATTTTAATCCGTTTCAACATGCAGTTGTGTAAATGTTCTGACAATTTGCCAGGAAGACTTGTATGTGAAAAGAGCCAGGGTTGGAAGTAGGAACATCAGCTGTTTACAAAACTTGCAAAAATTAAATTACCATCAAATTGACACACTGATTTGATCTGTTTAGCCAGCCTTATAGAAGATAAAGCTTCATCTGCTGCATATTTTAGATGTCAAATTAGTATTTCTGGGGTTTTCAGATGCACATAAAGATGCGATGTGCTGTAACATTCTGGCAATAGGCTGCGAGAGTGAAGGGAGAAATTCACTGGCATTGTCAGGAAATTGAATTTGGCAGTGTTGCAGGTTTTTATATCTGAAAGGGTGGTTTGAAATGAGCGAGCCATGAACTTTTGTGTGTGTATATATGCTGCAGTTTCTAGATGACCCTCACTTAAGGAGCGAGGCACGGAGTTGTCCCGTCCAGCTTCCCCTGGCTGTGTCCGGCTGGATCTTTAAGGAGGAGTTTGAGGAGGACACCAAGATAGGCCTCAAAATGGAGAGCAACTCTGGAGAAGCTGAACCAATGAACACTGAAAGCTCTGGCGCTGTTTCAGGTTTGACAGAAATATGTCCATCCGACTGCATGTGTTATGGAAACAAGAAACCGTGACGAGCAGTGCAAATAAGATGTGCTTTTATGTGTAGTGCAGTGCAAAAGTCAGAGATCACCCTTCATTTATTTAATTTCTAGTCAAAACCATTAAGTACCAGTTTTTATTTTTCAGGAGATATTTCTGGGGCAATTAGATAAAAGATGATCCAGTTGCCGAAGGAAGGGGGTAGAAAAACGTTCAGATTAATGAAAAATGCGGAGAAAATGCAGTTCACAATGGTGCAAGTTCACAATGGTGCCCAATCCCATTTCTTGTTTTTACCCCTACTCCTTATTTTTGAGTGTCGCCTTGACCTTGAAACGGAATTACAAGAGGTAGTGATTGAAATCTCCTACGAAATCGGACCCTCAAATACAGAACGTTACTTTATTGACAGGCTACTAGTGGTGACCCTGCTGGGCTGCAGTGAGGGTAAATTTCAGCTGCTGGGCTTTAGAGGTGGTATATGACACAATCATTTATTTTTGACCACCTCTAATTCAATGACATGAAGTCAGATATTCACCAGCTCCTTGTTCAAATTATCCTGTTCCACCTTAAATATTGCATCTGAAGCATTTCAAAATTGTAATTGCTGCACCATTTAAGGTGGAATGGAAGTTTAGATACGTAGCTACCAAGTCATCAGCATAGTACTAACGATTGTTATGAAGAAAAGGACCTTAATACATTGAAACAGCACTAAACTAAGAGAATACAGTGGTTGTAATTTTTAATGGAGAAAATACTCACATCTGTGTGTTTCTTTGGTTGTCTGCACAACCCCCATACCGTGTTTTTTTTTTTTTTTTTTTTTTTTTTTTTTTTTTTTTTTTTTTTTTTTTTTTTAAACCTAACACTTGTAGTGTGCCGAAAAAACCTCTGTATGGAGGAGCATGTAGCACTAACACGTCTTACTACCCCTTTGTCTCACTAAGAATCGGGACACCCTACCCCTAGACATTAATGCACAAAGCAGAGGGGTAAGGGCTGTGTGGTAGGGCCAAGGGGTGAAATGGGACTGGGCCTAATCGTGCCAATACTGAAGCTATACTAACGGAGCAGTCGTCTCTTGTGCCCCTAACTTTCTCTTGTTCAGTTAAACAAGAACCTCCTGATGTACCTGAGGTAAAGAAGGCGGAGCCCATGTTAAAGCCACCGCCCATACATGAGCCCGATTCACTGCCTGAACTGCTTGAAGCCTGGGGTCAGTGTAAAGAGGAGGAGCTGCTCTTCATGCAGCTTCCTGATTCGTTACCAGGCCAGCCGCCCACAACTGATGTAAGACCAACCAAAACAGCTGTCCAGTCAGAGGATGGTCAGTCCATGCTGCAGAAAACTGAAGGCCAGGTATGTAAAACGAAATAACCTGAATAAACAATGTAGAAAACTATACAATAACCCATGCATTACAGTAAATACAGAACATAGTTTGTTGTATACTGTACTGTACAGTCTTTATATATTGTAAACAATATTGTATATATTTGTTGATTGATTTTGGCACCTATTCTCTTTTCTGCTGCTGTGTTGTATTACATGTAGCGCTGTTGCTCCAGAGGAACTGTAACTTTGTTCCTCACTCTGTACCAAGTCAACGCATGTAATGATTTACCTTATCAACTTAATTTTTCTCTAATCTGCTTAGAAATATGTCCTGAAAAATGAATAACTTGTACGTTAGTTGTCATTTTGACTGGAAATTAAATGAACAAAAGGGTGGTATCTGACTTGAGCACATTGTGTGTACTATGTTTATTTGATGATATGAGTGTGTCTGATTTTGCTGTGTCTGTGCATGTGTGGAGCAGCAGGAGGAGGCTGAAGAGGAGAACAGCTGCTGCCTGAAGGACCTACAGGAGGGTTTGGTGGGCCGCATGCTGGTGAGGAAATCTGGAAGAGTGCAGCTCATCCTAGGGAACATCACGCTGGACGTGGCTCTAGGGACCCCCTGCTCTTTCCTTCAGGTCTTTATTTTTTTCAGTAGATGATCAATCAACATATGTTTGGAGTCCAAATTTTGTTTCTTTAGTTTTTCACTGGAGCTATGAGGCTAGCGCTGCTAACACTATAGAAATCAATAGTCACCCAAATCTTTTCAGTAAATACATCCCCAAAACTTCTCTCAACCCGCTCAAACCACATGCAGCTCTGCATTGGTCACACAGGAAGCAGTAAGACTTTTACTGTATGCTCCAAAAATGAGCAAAACTTCACCATGTGGCTGCCCACTACCTTCGGCTAATAAAGATAACAAAATCGACTCCCTCTCAGAATCCAAAGCCCCTACCCAAGTCACACAGGCATATTGTCGCTAGAATATATTAGAAATTTGTTATTTATTTTAATTAATATATATCTTCAATTAAAAAAAATCTAACTAAATAGTTTTTGATGTAATAAAACACACGGGCTGAATTCAGTAAAACACCTATTGTTAAAAGTACTTTTAATCAGTTGCTTTACGCTTTTCAGCTTTATTTTGAAAGTCATCTTTGTATTTGGTAAAAAGCTAAAGGACACGACGAGCTGGAACAAAGAAGATAGGAATCTAACGGAAGATTTGGGTGACTATTGACTTCTGGTGTTTGTTAGCAATTGGCCTCATGGCTGTAGTGATAAACTGAAGAAGCAAAAATTGGACAAATAACATGCAGCCGATCATCCAAGACATCTGAGACAAGTGGATAATTGTGTTTAGTTGATTTTCCACCAAACCCTTCCTTTAATTTCTCGTTCTCTCTGTAGGAGTTGGTGTCCGTTGGGACAGAAGGCAGAAGAGGGGATCTGTCTGTGCTCGGCCACATTAAACACAGACTGGTTTGTTCACCTGACTTCCAGGCTCTTCTGGAGAACAGAGTTTAAGGTGTGTGTGTGTGTGTGTGTGTGTGTGTGTGTGTGTGTGTGTGTGTGTGTGTGTGTGTGTGTGTGTGTGTGTGTGTGTGTGTGTGTGTGTGTGTGTGTGTGTGTGTGTGTGTGAATCTGTGCAACTCCTCCACTACAAGTTTTCAGAGATGTATTATTTATGAGAAGGAGATGCAGAACTTGGGTTTGAATGACATTTATTTATGTACATAATTTAAACTTATTCCAGGAGATTAAATGAAAAGCTCTTGTTGTAGATCCTGAAACATGTTTAAATAAGATGGAATGATTAAAGTCATATTTACACATACACATTTCTGTGTATGCCAATGTCGTTTGTAGTGTGTGTGTGTGTGTGTGTGTGTTGTATTTAACTGAAATATTGTTTGTTTGGTTTTTTTTTTTTTTTTTTTTATGGACATCCATATGATGTCTGAAATTAACAAAAAATGAAACATGGAAAATGAATTTAATCCATAGTCATTTCATTTGATAAAAATAGGAACCAAGTTTTATCGTTCATCACAAAGGATGGCTTGAAAGGAATTAACAATAAAACGGATATAAATGTAAGACTGAAGTGTTTTTACCAAATAATTAAAAATAATTGATGCTTTGAGTCATTTTGGCATCTTCTAGCTTTGATCATTTAGCTCATTTGTTCATTTCCTCATTCATCGTTAACCGGTCATTTTTGTTCCTTGGTTTGTTCGTCATTTAATGTTAGTCATTTTTTTATCATTTGGCTGGTTTATCGTTTATTTGATTGCACAGGGTAAAATAAACCTTACAAAGCAGAGGAAACGAAACTTTGATGTGAAGCTTGACGCAGACAGCTAGGAAGCACTGCTTAGTGCGTAGACACCAGCAGTAGCACATCAGTGGTTCAGTGAGAGTTACATGATAAAAGAAACAAACATGTCTGAAGTTAGATGATGAATAAACCAATTAACAGTCCAGGCAGAAACATGCCTTCTAACTTCATGGTGGATGAGCAGAGCTAAACTGCTGTTGACTGAGTGGGTGGGAATATGTAAATGAGTTGGTTCTTGCAATGTCACCGAAACAGTTTATTCAAAACAGGCTGTTTTTTGCAGGATAGTGAATGTAACGACTGGAATTTTAACTTTGTTTACATACGACTGCACATTTATTTTATAAAGCGAGGGAGATGTGAGATGGACTCTTTAAGATGATTTCACTGCTAAGATCGGCATATTTTTTATAATGTTTTGTGTTCTGACAAAACAAAACCACGATATGAATATTGTGATTTAAAATGTTCAGTTTATTTGTTTTACATTATTCACAGCACTGAAATACACAGAGTAAAAGATATTAAATCTGTGTTCTGTAAAAGTCCACAATCCACAGTGTTTAGTACATACAGGACAGATTTAAAGCTGCTGCTTTATATATTGTCTGTTTTTTTTTGTTTGTTTTATTCACAAAAATGCGACTGTAGATGAACACATTTTCAGCTTTTATTAGTATTTTAATTAAGATCACAGATCTGAAGAACATTATCATAACCATAAACTCTTAATCCAGGATAGAGGGGCTGAGTGAACGTGGTGTGGACTCTGTGGAGGAGGGTCATTGTGTCAGAGACGCTGTAGAAGGACAGAATTCCTGCACTGTGATCCACATACACTCCTATTCTGGAGGAGCTGGACTTTACAGGGAGTTCAGTCTGTTTATTATTGTGTCTGAAAAAGAAACTGAAGTCGGAGCAGATCAGACTCCACGACTGATCATAAGAGCCAAATCTACACTGATTACCTTTCCTGCTGACGCCTTTATAAGACACCGCAACATAAAAATCATACGTCCTGCTAAACTCAACCTCCCAGTAACAGCGTCCAGTCAGACCTTCTTTACAGAGAACTTGCTGCTCACCATTAAATCTCTCTGGATGATCAGGGTATGTTTGAGTCTGATGCATCACTGTCACTTTCCTGTTCCTCTCAGACAGAGCGAGTTGTCTGTGTACTGTGTTTGGATCCAGAGTGAGCTGACAGGAATCTGATGGAGGAGAGAAATCACCTTCAATACACTGACATGCAGCTAAAAGTGCTTTAAGTAGATGCAAATAAAGACACAGAACAAAACAACTCAGTAACGTAACTTTCAAGGTAAAAATGAACCAATAGTAAATACATATAGCAATAAGAGAATCAGGGAAATCATCGCAAAACATTAAAAGATAAGCAATAAAAAGCTAAAATAATGAAGTGCATTTAGTTCAAACTGGTTAAAAGACTGTGGAGCCCACAGAATAAAAACAGTAAAATACAAAATAGAACAGCATTTGGAAAAAAGGCTGTTCTGTTTTTATTTACATGGAATACAAAGAAAAAAGGCATAATAATAATAATAAAAATCTATTGTAATTGTTCAGACGTCAAATGTGTAAGCATTCTACATTTTAGCTGCTCTAGAGCTGAAAGCGTGGCATCATCACTCTCAGCCAGTCCCACCATCTCAACAACTGGCTGTCAACATCCTTTACGAGGAACATGTAAACATGGCGTTTTTCTGCACATTTTGCAGCGCAGTTTCTATTTATTTACTTGAATTTGTGAAAACTGTGCCATAACTTCTGCACAGGCCACATGTTTTCTACTTTTTTTAATTTTTTAGTTTTTTAATGCATGTAAATTAAATTCAGCAAGTAAACAGTCATTGTGCATTAAGATGTGCAGGAGTGTGTCCTCTGAAGAGGATGTTCACGTCACTGTATCATGCCGTTTGACCAGGGTGCCAAAACTTTTGCAAATATATTTGTCCAGGTGTATGTGAGGTCAGTGTGAGTCGGTTGTGTGGTTGAACTCCAGAACTAAACCTCAGTGTCCAGCAGAGGGAGCGATTTCACAAAATCTGTGTGTAATCAAGTCACACCGCAATAAACAATGACCATAACAGTGTTGCATTATATTACTGTAGTACTTTCTCTAAAGAAAATGACTGATAATGTTTAATATTATATGAACATAAAACAAGCAGCATTTCAGACAGTGAACCAGCGCCACCAACCTGTGGCAAGATGAGAAGAATTGAACTGCAGTATTGTGTCTAATTCTGGTTTGATCTCAAACCTTTGTTGTTTTCTTACTTATATATGGAGTGTTTGTCACAAATGAATCATGTCATTCACAGATGATGCTCATTCTTAATGAGACAAAGTGGCTTATAAGCTTCATGTTCATGTGATACTGAGTGAAGGAGACACAAATGTTTGAAAATGATTTTTTAATATGAGCTCAGTGGTAACGTCAGAATAATGAGTCTATGGACTGAAATGTCACTATATAAGCTACATCATCATGATCTTTAGCCTGTAGATCAAGAAACTAGAGAAGGACACTGCTGACAAGGAATAAATATAAAGATATAAAGTGTTTGGATGTAAATGTGTGTCTGTGGCTGAGTAAATCTGTGATACTTACATTTCAGGAAGTCCTCTCTGGTCTTTGGTTCAAGTGACTGATGAGTATCAGGCATCATGGATGAAGATACAATCACTGAAAATGAAGGAAAATCTTAGAGAGCAGCCGGAAAGCAAAAGTGTATTCGTCTATCAAATTATAGTATATTATCATATAATTATAAATATAAACATGTCATTTATCAAATTTTATGACTTGCCAATGATCAGTGGAATGGAAATATACACTACAATGATAATAAAAATCTATTAGAACTAAAGTTTCTTCTAAAGACGTCTATGCGACTGTGATCCTCTAGACTTTGATTTGTTGAACATTCTGATGAATCTGACATGAAATTATATTATGCACTTCCTAAAATGAAGATAAAGGAATTATATTCCCTCGTTTAGGATTAATATTTACACATAATTCATTCTACCTCCAGAGAACTCGACTAATTCTGGTTTGACTCGTTCCATCATTCCAGTCACAGCTTTCCTCAGGTCCTCCATGGAGAACTGTGGACTGATAGTGATGCGCGGTAAGTCTGCAGGTTGAGGAGGAGCAGAGAGAGACTGGAAACTCTGCAGAGATGAAGAAACACACAGATGGAGATTTCTAGATAAAACAGCCCAAAGAGGGGAATCCACAGCACTTCCAGTGGAAAGGCTGACACGCCTTCTGTAGATGATGAGAGAGTCAGTGATGTTACCTGGAGGAAATGGATGTGATCCTCTGAGTGTGAATGCTGCTCCAGCTCAGCGTCTCTCCTCCTCAGATCAGCAATCTCCTGCTCCAGCTTCTTCAGGAGGTCTTCAGCCTGACTCAGTTCAGTCTTCTCCTGAGCTCTGATCAGCTCTTTCACCTCAGAGCGTCTCCTCTCAATGGACTCAATCAGTTCAGTAAAGATCTTCTCACTGTCCTCCACTGCTGCCTGTGCAGAGCACTGTTAGGAGACACACAGAGAGGACGGGCTTCATCTGAAGCTGCTCTTTCACTCACTTCTCCACAGTGGGGCTCAGTGGGGCTGGAAAGTGACCCAACACTGGGCTTCTCACTGGCTGACTGGAGGAGAGCTCTGACTGAGAGCTAAAATGGCTCCTCCAGCGGTCAGCTGGTGTCTTCTCCTCTGGTCAGTATACTCACCTTGAGATTGTCCATAGCCTGTCTCAGCTCCTGCAGTTTATTCTCCGTCTGCTGGATTCTCTGCTGGAATTTCCTCTGATTCTCCACCAGCTGCTTCTTTAGAGAAAACAACAAAATGTCAAATGTAACAATTACATGCTGACTGCTGTTCTCTTTACAACCACTTGGAAAACATATTCATAAAACTGAGTCTATCTATGAGTATAACTGTATTCTAATAATATTTCTTCAGAATTTGCTTTAAGATCACAGTCTTCAGCCAAGGATGCAGCACAGTTTTAATAAGTAAAAGAAAATGTTTGGAGTGCATCGACAGAGAAAACTGTATCATCTAAAAGAGAGGTCTTTTATCTCAAATCCTTTAGAAATTATAGCTATTTTTGGCTCTTATTTTGTTACAGTGTGACATTTAAAAAGTTCTATTTCAGCAAATTCATTTATCTGAGCCCAACCAGTCTGTGAGGTATCTAAAGGACTGGTTATGGGCTTTTCAGGGTCCAGAAGTATTTCTGGGCCTTGTTCTGCTCCTTATTCCAAGCCACGCCCACCTCAGCATTTCTCTGTACAGCTTAACCACACATTCCATATAATAACAATGACACAGACTTCATTTAAGTACAGTTTAAATCTGGGTCTTTTAACTCATTAGACGTTCATTTGTTTTGGTCTGACTCTTTAAGATTGTCTCTCACATTTCATAACGTTTTACAGACACAGTGCACCACATTACACACCACCAGTCCCAGGTCTTTTACTGTGTTTTATTACAGCTCATTCTAAAGATTATTCATGGTTATATATGAATATATGGATCCAAACTGCAGTAAGACAGAAAAGATATTTAAACAAACAATTAAGCACTTAGACCACAGACATTTACAAGTACCATGTTAGGATCTATTTAAACCCAAGGTGTTAATGAGGACAGTAGTCAGCTAAATATATATAAAATCATCATTTATAGAGTAGTTTGTATTAAACGTCTTTTTTGTGTTATTTAATGTATTTTTTCAAGATCTTCTTGATTCCTTTTAAAGTGAAGCTGAAAGATTTAGACATGACTTTCATTCATAAGGTTTTCTTTTTAATTGCTGCCTCATGTTTTTATGCCACTACCAAAACCCAGAGTTTCAATTCACAGCTTTTAGTTTTCATTTTAGCCACACCCCTGCATTTTAGAGCGGGAGGTGAGACTGCATGACAGTCCATCATAGCTACACAGTGAGCAGTTGTTTGAAGTAAATGTGTCCAAAAGTTTGAATGTCAGTGTTTAACATTAACTACTGTCACACCTTTTTACAGCAATGAAATGAACTTTTCTGTGCTTTAATAAAAAGATTTTATGTGTGTACAACTGTTTAAAGCTGTGTTTGGTAGTTGTGGACTTGCGGGTGTTTTTGCTCAAAATGTGCTAAAATTGTTATTTTTGGTACTTTAACATTTTCACTTTAGTACAACTGCAGTCCAGCCATGGTTCCCCATCCTGACCTACTCCACTACCTCCTGCCAAGAACTAGTACAATCACACCTCTAGCGTACCCACATGCACTTAAAGCTGTATTGCACCGTTCACATTTCTCTTTCTGTAAATATAGTGTAAAAGTTCTATTTTATCCTTTGGTCTTTTTTATGCATTGTAGCTTTAGTGCACATTGAATCCTTATTTGTACAATGACAACAAAGGTATTCGTCTTCATGTGTACTGGCCAGTGTTTTGGAGTTCTGCTCAAAATCAGCTAAAATTGTCACTCTTTGGTATTTGGTTCTATCTGGGAAAGTTTACTAGTGTTATGATGTTTTGGTTGGAACAGAATAGAATGTTTAATCATTAATTTAATAAAATAAACAGAATTAAGGTATATGGTCACTCAAAGCTAAATAGTTCTTGTCTAAATCCTTATCTAATCCTTAAAGTCAGTAAATAAAAGTTTTCAAATCTTTGAACCAATTTGTTAAAGTGACCCCTATACAGGACTGGCTCTGGGCTTTCTGGGGCCTGAGGAAAGCCCTCGCTCTGCTTCCTGACTCCAGGCCACGCCCACCTCAGCTTGCTGTTGACACCTCAATGACGCAGCATTTATCCAGGAACAGCTTAAATCCAGCTCTTTTAACTTGAACCAGAACAACAACAGAACTTCATTAGTTTTAATTTTTAAATTAGTTTTAATTTGACTTTTAAACATTTCTAACCTTCCATAAAATGTTCAACAGGCACTTTGTACACTACCAGTCCCACATCTATCAGTGTGTTTATTCCAGCTGGGTGTGTCTGACTGAACTTCACTCACTGTGCTGCTCCACATTTTAATCAACCAGCTACTGCAGGACTTTCAGTAAATTCTTACCTGTTTCTCAGATCTTTCTGCTGCAGCTGAAACTGTCTTATGACCACTGTGTTCATCCATTACACACAGCAGACATACACACTGCTGATCAGTGCGACAGAAAACCTCTAGAAGCTTATCATGAAGAGAGCAGATCTTCTCCTGCAGATTCATGGAGGCTTCAACCAGTTTGTGTTTCTTTAATGCAGGAGATTCATAGTGAGGCTGAATATGAGCTTCACAGTAAGAAGCTAGACACACCAGACAGGATTTAACAGCTCTGAGTTTTGTTCCACTGCAGACGTCACACTCCACATCTCCAGATCCAGCAGGAGATCCAGCAGGAGGAGCAGCTTGGAGCCTCGTCTTCCTCAGACCCTCAGCTAGTTCAGCCAGCATGGTGTTCTTGTTGAGAACAGGCCTTGGAGTGAAGCTGTGTCTGCACTGGGGGCAGCTGTAGATGCCCCTGTGATCATCCTGAGCCCAGCAGCCTTCAATACAGTCCAGACAGTAGCTGTGTCCACAGGGAATAGCCACTGGATCCTTCAGTAGATCCAGACAGATCGGACAGTTTAAAGAGTCCAGAGCTTTTAGAGCAGCTTCTGCCATTTTACTGCACACAGAGACGAACAGAGCGAGCAGAGAAAGAGAGACTTTACTTTCGTTTCTCCACTGATCTGTTCATTCTGTGGGAGGGACTCTCTGTACGTGTTTGTGCTCATGAACCAATGAGACCGAGAGAAAACAACATGAAGAAAAACGGAGGACAGCATCCTCCATCTGCTGGTCGTTTAGGGAACTACAGAGTAGATAATCTGTGTATGTTTGTGAAACAGTGTGAGGTCACCTTGAACAGTTTAACCCTTTTCTATCTGAAGGTCAATCATGACTTGATCAGATGTTAATAGTAGATAAAAATATCCTCCCTGTCATGCATCTCTCCTTGACCAGCTGGACAACCGCTGTAATTTTACAGTAAATATTTATGATCTACTCAGATATTTCACATTTCTTCAAGTTATTCATTTTCATTCATATTCAAAATGACCACTTCCATTCTTTTCAGGAGACTCACTTGTAGTATTGCAGACACACCTCCAAAGTTCAGTCTTACTGCATTTTCTGCTTCTCATGATCCAAATAATCCCAAACAAATTGAGTGTGTTGAGGCCTTGACTCTGGGGTGGTCCGTCCACTGTTCTGAGATCACCAGCAGCTTCTTTGTTTTCTTTCATCTGTTTTCCTTACAAAAACCTGATATTGGTAGCAGCTTAATGTGTAATAGATTTCAGACAGTCTATACCTGTATGAGCCTCTGAGGCTGAGAATTAGCACAGGGTGGAAATACTGTCACACTAACCCAGCCTCACCTGTACGAGTGTGACGAGAACACAGATCCAGAAGTGACAGAGGATGGGCTCAGATATTCCAATAGACTCATATTTAAACTCATCTTGGTGTTAAAAGTACAGACCTGGAACAGTACTAAACATATCATACCTACAGGGATGCAGGATGATGCTGTAAGTTGCTTGAAACAGTTATATGTCCATATTTTATTTATGAATTGAATTTCTTGAATAAAGAACATAAAACACAATATATGATGTAATGACATGAGGACTTTAAACTTGCTTGTGTTTTTGTGACACCCCCAAAACAGCCAACAGCTGGCAAGGGAAGCAGTATAGCTCACTGTAATGAAAACGCAGCATTGACTCAAACGCTGAATGGCTAGTGCAGATGAAATACATATATTTGAATATATAAATCTAATAAATGTAAGTGATAAATGTATGTAAGGAATATGATTAATAAATAGTAATTAAACATGAATTAAAGAAAATATAAACTCTTCCCTAAAACAACCGCACATAGGTCTTTACTAGCATTCCAGAGTTAAGCTTTAACTTTAAATATTTGCTTAAATATTTACTTAAAAACAGCAACATACAAAGTAAAGAATGGTATAATCATGTTGTACAAGCTTTAAACTTCAGGGTTTTTAAGCTGGAGTTAATCAGGCTATAATCAAGTTAAACTCATTAAAGCATGTGTGGGAAAGTGAATATACACCACCGTTAGCTTGGCACTAACCATGACATCGCAAATGCCTCAGTGGATTTTAGCACAATCACAATAGTCCTATTCGCATTAACAAAGACCACGGACAGAGTGGATTTTCATCATGGAATGCTGCTGTTTAATGGACTGTGTTGGTGCATTTTATGACACAAACAGTCATTAATGTCCCAAAATCGGTATTTATTGTTATTTTTAGTTAAAAACAAAAACAAAAGGAAGGTAGTGCAGCATTTTGTTTCCAGTGCTAACCTTATATTAACATTATGTGTATAAACTTCATCTTATTATGTTTTGTTTCTCTGAAAGGTTTACAATCTCTGCATTAGACCAACACCAAATCATCAAGAACAACACATTTTCAAGCAAATCATCATATTTATTCTAGTTTTAATATCCTGTATTTTTGTCACACTTGACCCCTTCAGCCCTTTAAGTCTGTGCATTAATCTGCCTGTGGAGGTGCTGATGACACTATAGACTCAAGTCCATCACCAAATCATCATGTGCATCAAACCATCAGATGGATTTTACATCAACACATTAAGAGCTTTTAAATCTGCACAGAGTCATTTCAGTGTCTTTTTACTCCAAATAGAAACTTTTTACTGAGTCGGTGCTGTTTTAGCTTCACCTGGTGCACCTGAGAATGTCTATGAATATAAATGAATAATATGAGATTATTCAAGGTATTTATAGACATTTGCACTTGTTTTAAGTATTATTGTGTAATGAAATTCATATCTTTTCAGTGTTTTGCTGCCACCCTTTGTAGAGACACTTTTATAGACTCTCATGTGAAATAAGTTGATTTTATTAAATGAGATTCAACAGAGTACAAACACACAGTGAGAGAGGTTAGTGGAACAGATAAATCCATGATAACAAGAAACAAAGGAAAACAGAACTAAACCAGCAACAAAACCTAAGACCAGTAAAAAGAAGCAACAGGGTTTATAGAAAATCCAAGATGAAAGGACTGGCAAATATAGGGATATAAATACACTGAGGGGAAACACATGAAGCACATGGGCCTAATAAGAGGGCAGGGCTACAGACTACATGCAAGTGGAATGGGCAACAAGGGAGGCAGGACCAGAGAGGAGACAGACCAAAACAACAACAAAGGCACATGTCACAAGAAAACAAAGGCCCATGGCAGACATACAAAAGCACATGGCAGACATACAAAAGCACATGGCAGACATACAAAAGCACAATGGCACCAGGAGACAGAGAAAAAGGGCAAACACAAAGAAAGACCAGGACAAAGAGTGAACGGATAATACATTTAGCAGGAATTGCAGAATTAATAATAATAATTACATCCACAAGCTGTGAAACCAGCTTCTCTCTGGGACTTTAGCAGTGGTGGACGAAGTACAGAAATCATTTACTTGAGTTAAAGTAGAGATACCTGATTGGTGCTCTGGCTTTGCGCTTCTTTCGTTTTGACGTTACGTTTTTATACACACAAAAACCAAAAGGAACGACAGATTTCACAAAATGTAGTGGAGTAAAAAGTCAAATAGTAGACTTTGAAATGTAGTGGAGTGAAAGTAAAAAGTCGCCATAAACGGAAATACATGAAAAAACAGAAGTACAGAAACGAATTACATTTACTTTGTTACTGTCCACCACTGGACTTAACTTAAATATTGATAACCCATCAGGCAGCAATGCAATTCATTAGACTTCTAGAGACATTGGATTTGAAGTACCCTCTCTGAACATCTGCAAAAGATGGTTCTTGAAGGGTTCTTAATAAAAAACCAAAACAGTTCTACATAGAACAATGGATACTCAAACAAAGTGCTGTATATGCTTCTTCATAGAAATATTTTGAAAAGGGGTCTGTTATTGTTACGACGTGAGCTTGTAACAATAGCGGAACCCTTTTTCATGCTATACAGACCCCAGCACGTTCTCCATCGATCTCAAGAACCCCTACACCTTGAAAAAAGCCATTAAATCATGCAAAGGGTTCTTTGAATGTTCACGCTTCTATATAAAACCATTTTCTTTAGTGAAGAGCCCTTGAAGAACCATCTTTTTAAAGTGTGTACCTCGAACAGGGTCACATCCTGGATCTGGTAATCACTAAAGATTTAAACACAAACGTGTCCCTCATTTCTGGCGTTTTCATATCAGATCATTTCTGTAAATTCTTTCAGGTCCATAAAGACGTAATGAAGAAAGTGCCATAATAGTGCATCAGAAACAGCTCTGACTCCTTCATGTAATCATCTGCTCTCTGATCTAAACACTAGATTAAAGGAAACTCTTGACGCTCCAGTCAAACAGAAGAAAAACTTGCGTTCTCATGAATCCATGGATGAGTGATGAAGCACATCAACTCAGGAGAAGCTGTCATAAATCAGAGCACTGATGGAGAAAAAACTGAGTTCCAGGTCCATTATAATATTCTTAAACGGTCACGACCACCAGCAGGCCCAACGTCTTATTACACACTTCTATAAACTAAGAGAAGCTCAGCCAGTTTGCACTGAAGTCCCTGAAATAACTGAATAATAAGCCTGAGATTTTAAGAGGTAATAACACTAACACTAACGTCCTTTGTTTCCATTACAGACCGATTAATAACCCTAACCTTTCTGTCAATGTGTCTCATGGAGATTTACCTTCTAAAATGTGAGAAAAGCTTCCAATTCATTTTCAAAACAAAATATCCTGATAAGACAGAGTATAGCTCAGCAGACTCAAACAAGCTCCTTTAATGGCGTGATTGGCCACCTACAACAGTGACGACATCTTCCTCTATTATCGATTAGCAGGATCTTACAACTGTTATAAACAAATTACGCTCATCCACATGTGATCTTGACCCTGTTCCTGTTTCTCTCCTTAATATGGCTTTTGATCAAAATGATGTCTTAACTACTGTAAACTGCTCTCTGTCAACAGTTGCTTTTCCAGATGCTTTTAAAATGGTCCTGATGAAGCTTCTACTGAAAAACCTTACTTTTTTAAGTCTTCGAAATATTCTTTTTCAAAAAATTAGATGTGTATCTAATATCAGACAAATAATTAAGACGTTTGAATCAGGTTTTTGTTGTAACCGCAGCACTGAGATAGTATTGGGTCATGTTGTGAATGACCTCAGACTCAGCGCTGACTCACAAAAGCCTTCTGTTTTGGTCTGATTTGATCTTAGTGCAGCTTTTTATAGCATTGATTCAAAATACTTTGAATCTTGAATACTGGTTAGACATTTCAGGCAGTTTTATAATGATTTAAATCAAATTTAGTGAATAGACAGCATTATGTTGTTATATTGAAATAGCATGATTTGCAGTGTTTTCTAAAAAAGCAAAAGCATAATATGAATATTGTATTTGATTTAAATGTTCAGTTTATTTATTATATATGCACAACATTGAAATACACAGTAAAAGACATTTTAAATTTGAGTCAAATAAAAGTCTGTCCACAGTGTTTATTACATATGAGCATAAAGGTTCATCATTATCATCATCATCATCATCATCATCATATGGGACAGATTTAAAGCTGCTGTTATATGCTGCTGTTTCTAATAATCTGTCACATTTTTTGTTTTTTTATTCATGCACATACGACTGTAGATGAGCACATTTTCAGCTTTTAGCTTTTTTTTTGCTTTTAATTTTATTCAAGATCACAGATCTGAAGACAATGACCACAAAAAACCCCAAATCCAGGATAGAGGGGCTGAGTGAACGTGGTGTGGACTCTGTGGAGGAGGGTCATTGTGTCAGAGACGCTGTAGAAGGACAGAATTCCTGCACTGTGATCCACATACACTCCTATTCTGGAGGAGCTGGACTTTACAGGGAGTTTAGTCTCTTTATTATTGTGTTTAAAAGAGGAAGTTGAGCTGAAGCAGATGAGACTCCAGGACTGATCATTACACCCAAATCTAGACCCATTACATTTCCTGCTGATGCCTTTATAAGACACTGCAATATCAACACCTCTCTTACTAAACTTGACCTCCCAGTAACAGCGTCCAGTCAGACTTTCGCTACAGAGAACTTGCTGCACTACATCAAATCTCTCTGGATGATCAGGATGTGTTTGGATCCGATTCATCAATGTAATTTTTCTGTTCCTCTCAGACAGAGCAAGCTCTCTGTTCACTGTGTTTGGATCCAGAGTGAGCTGACAGGAATCTGATGTAGAGAAAATCACTTTTAATACACTGACATGCAGCTAAAAGTGCTAGAAGGATAGATAGATAGATAGATAGATAGATAGATAGATAGATAGATAGATAGATAGATAGATAGATAGATAGATAGATAGATAGATAGATAGATAGATAGATAACAGTGTAACATTATATTACTGTAGTACTTTTGCCACCTCTTAAGAAAATGACTCACTGATAATGTTTAATAAACTTTGAATCTGAACATAAAATAGTTCATAGATGATTCATCTTAATGAGATAAAGCTTCATGTTTGTGTCATAGTGAGTGAAGAAGATACAAACATCTTTTTAATAACAGTTGATGGTAACGTCAGAATAATGAGTCTATGGACTGAAATGAGACTATATAAGCTACATCATCACGATCTTTAGCCTGTAGATCAGCTACACTGAGGTTGAACAACCTCTCAAGAGCTTCTGAAGAAACTGGAGCAGGAGATCACTGAGTAAGGTTCTGAACGTGTACATGGTTCAGTAAATCTGTGATACTCACATTTCAGAAAGTCCTCTCTGGTCTTTGGCATCAGGGCATCAATTACTATTCAAAATAAAACAAAGGCATTAAAATCCCTTTCATTGAATTTATTTAGGATTAAACAGATATTAATTCATATATTATTCATTCTACCTCCAGATACCACTTACAGTTCCACTCATTCCCCAAAGCAAAATCATATGTGGGTGTGAAACCAGTGTGGTAAAAAAATAAAGTGTGGGTGACCCTGATGAGGGTCAGTATAATGAAAAACTTTTTGGGCAGATCAGGTAAGGCTTGTTGGACACAAACAGGTCTAATGTATCAAATCATATGCTATCATATCATTTGAAATTTAAATATTTTGTCATTTGTCAAATTGTATAAGTATCCAATGGTCAGTCAATGATATAAATTCTAACAATGACAAAAAAAAACTTGGCTAGAAAAAAAAGTTTAAATACATTCTATCTTTAAAATGTATAGGTTTGTATTTTGAAGCTTCAATAAAACTAGAGTTTGTTCTATAAGACGTATATGTGACTTTGATCCTCTAGACTTGGATTTGTTAGACATTCTGTCAAATCTGACATGAAAAGGCTTTACGGACTATTGAAAATGAAGATACAGGAATTATATTCTCTCCTTTAGGATTAATCCTTGCGCATAATTCATTTTACCTAAAGAGAGCTTAACTATTTCTGGTGTCATTTTTTCCATCACTCCGGTCACAACTTTTTTCAGGTCTTCCATGGAGAACTGTGGACTGATTGTGTTACATAATACGTTCGCAGGTTGAGGAGGAGCAGAGAGTGACTGGAAACTCTGCAGAGATGAAGAAACACAGATTGAGCTTTTCACAACTGGAGAAATTTGCAGCGCTTCTAAAGGAAAGTGTAAGATATGCTTTCTGTAGATGAGGAGAGAGTCAGTGATGTTACCTGGAGGAAATGGATGTGATCCTCTGAGTGTGAAAGCTGCTCCAGCTCAGCGTCTCTCCTCCTCAGATCAGCAATCTCCTGCTCCAGCTTCTTCAGGAGGTCTTCAGCCCGACTCAGTTCAGTCTTCTCCTGAGCTCTGATCAGCTCTTTCACCTCAGAGCGTCTCCTCTCAATGGACTCAATCAGTTCAGCAAAGATCTTCTCACTGTCCTCCACTGCTGCCTGTGCAGAGCGCTGTTAGGAGACACACAGAGAGGAGGGGCTTCATCTGAAGCAGCTCTTTCACTCACTTCTCCACAATTCATGACATTCTTTCTTCATGTTATGAATAATAATTCTGGTAGCCAGTTAGTTTCATGATAGTATTTAATGTTCATCATTTTCTTAGAATTATCAATACACGCCTGCAACATTTCTGTTTTTGTTAGAATGAGACTTCAGCAGGTCAGTGGGATCATGGTGGTGTTAGGTGTTTGTGGTCATAAGGGTGGGCTGCATGGGGTTTGTCATGCAACCTCTCAGTCCTCAGTCGAACATGAAATGCATTCCCCAGAATCCACTGAGGAATTAAGAGGCGGAGCTAGTTCCCTCACTCTCACAATCGGACACCACAGCAAAGTTACATGACTCCAGAATGGTTCTCATCCTCCAATCATCGTTCAGGTTCACATGAGTACTAAATTACCTGCAGCTGTCTCTTGGTCATGTGATTAGAGAGACTAGTATATAAGCCCGGGCTTTAGCTAAGAATAGTTGTGAGGTATTGCTTTCCCTGTGAAACTACTGACCTTTTTCTCTACTGGTGTTTATGGCCTTCTGCCTGTTTTTTCATTTACTTTGTCTTTTGCATTTGCCCTTGTGTCCTTTTGCCTGGTTTATTGGATATATGGTTTTGACCCATCGCTTGTTTTGTGGACACCGATCTGTATTGCCCTTTTTGGTTATGGTCACCATTCATGCCTGTTTTCTGACTACTCTATACGTTCCTGATTCTACAAGTAAAGATTCACTTGTGTTTTATATCCACGAGCGTCTGCTTCCTGATCTCACTTTACGTAAGTAAGTAGGTGGTTACTGTTATTTATTTATTTTCTTAAATATTGTTTTGTTTAATTTTTCGAGTTCTAGTTGCAAATGTTATGCTGTCCACACAATAGTGCTAGAGTAGTACTGTTAATGTTCACTGTGTTCTAGATACACTTTTTGTTAACAGGTATTAAATCCATTACATAATGTTTAATATAAGAAACTTTTATTTCATGAGCCATTTGGCACCACAACATTTGCTTTTTAAGCTCAAATCTGACCTGTTTCCCCATCAACACTACATCAAGTACTGTTCTGTCACATTAAGTGACTTGATGAGGAATTTTGCCTTCTAAGAAGTTCAGACTGCAAGCTAGGAAGTTCTGCTTTTGTTCAACACTGAGATTAAGATTAGATCTAAATGCATATCATGGCCAATGTGTGACGGTTGGCAGCCCTGCAATTAAAGCAATATTAGCTTTACTGTTCCAATTAAATATCAAACACCAATCATTTCACATACTTTTAGTTACTGCTTTGTTTTTGTTTTCATGTACATGTAAATGGGCCTTTTACTTTGAACTATGAAACTGATATAATATTGCGCATTTAGATGTAAAAATAGTGTTACAGCTTGTTTTCTAGCTTGATAATGTTTTGTACAGTTAAGCTGTTTGCTACATTATCATTTAGCTACACTTAAGCGTACAGTCTGAGACCCAGTGGTCACAATCAAATTCCCTCTCTTATAATGAGAGCTTTTAACTGCAACAGGCAATTGCGCATGTTTTATATACACATTTGAAATCCATAGGCATTAATATAAAGTTGGTCCCCCTTTGAAGCTATAAGAGCTTCCACTCTTCTGGGAAGCTTTATACAAGATTTTGGAAAGTGTGGGAATTTTTGCCTATTTATCCAGAGCATTTGTGAGGTCAGGCACTGATGTTGGATGAGAGGTCCTGGCTCAGAATCTACATTCTAATTCATCCCAAAGGTGTTTGATGGGGTTGATGTCGGGGCTCTGTGCAGGCCAGTCAAGTTCTTCTACACTAAATCACTCAGCCATGCCTTTATGGACCTTGTATTGTGCACTTGGGCTCAGTCATGCTACAACAGAAAAGGGTCTCCAACAAACTGTTCCCACAAAGTTGGTACCATACAGGCTACAAGCCTAGTTTTATCCAACTGTTAGCAATGGGTGTGGCTGATACACCTGAACTCAATAACAAGGTATACAATAGCAAGTGTGTGTTTCATGAAAGAGGAAATAAACAACTTCTCTAGTTTGCAAAGATTATATGGATTTTTTTTTGAGTGTTTGGACAGATGTTGTTGTTTTTGGGCCCAGACCTCACCTATGGCTCCACAGACCTGAAGACTGGCTTTGCACAGCTGCTAGATATTGCTTCCTTTAACAGCCAGCTGTTGTCTTCTCATCTGGTCAATATACTTACCCTGATAGTCTTCATAGTCTTTTTCAGCTCCTGTAGTTTATTCTCCGTCTGCTGGATTCTCTGCTAGAATTTCCTCTGATTCTCCACCAGCTGCTTCTGTACATAATATACAATTTTATGAACTGGTTTTCTTACATCCACTTGAAAAACAATAATCTATGAATCTAACTGTTTAAAGTGGCATTTAAATAATGTAATACTATATTAATAGGATTTGTTCAGAGACTGGTTTGTGTGTCCAGAGTGCTTGTCCAACACATACACTAGTTCTTACTACGTAAATCAACTTTTGACCAATGTGGCAGTGAAAGAAGTGACTTAAATGTCAAAACATTTATATAAATATAGTTGAAGTATTGTTTCTTTTTTCGTTTTTGGCTTCAAAAAAATAAAACTGTTATGTACATATTAAATTGATTTTTAAATGCTATCTATCTCATGCCTTTGTTTTATTCTAACTGGGTGTGTCTGACTGAACTTCGCTCACTGTGCTGCTCCACATTTTAATCAACCAGCTACTGCAGGACTTTCAGTAAATACTTACCTGCTTCTCAGATCTTTCTGCTGCAGCTGAAACTGTCTTATGACCACTGTGTTCATCCATTACACACAAATAACATACACACTGCTGATCAGTGCGACAGAAAACCTCTAGAAGCTTATCATGAAGAGAGCAGATCTTCTCCTGCAGATTCATGGAGGCTTCAACCAGTTTGTGTTTCTTTAATGCAGGAGATTCATAATGAGGCTGAATATGAGCTTCACAGTAAGAAGCCAGACACACCAGACAGGATTTAACAGCTCTGAGTTTTGTTCCAGTGCAGACGTCACACTCCACATCTCCAGATCCAGCAGGAGATCCAGCAGGAGGAGCAGCTTGGAGCCTCGTCTTCCTCAGACCCTCAGCTAGTTCAGCCAGCATGGTGTTCTTGTTGAGAACAGGCCTTGGAGTGAAGCTGTGTCTGCACTGGGGGCATCTGTAGACCCCAATCTGATCATCCTGACCCCAGTAGTCCTTAATACAGTCCAGACAGTAGCTGTGTCCACAGGGAATAGTCACTGGATCCTTCAGTAGATCCAGACAGATCGGACAGTTGAAAGAGTCCAGAGTTTTTAGAGCAGCTTCTGCCATTTTAATGCACACAGAGACGAACAGAGCGAGCAGAGAAAGAGAGACTTTACTTTCGTTTCTCCACTGATCTGTTCATTCTGTGGGATGGACTCTCTGTATGTGTGTACAGGGTAAATAAGCTGTGTATGTTTGTGAAACAGTGTGAGGTCACCTTGAACAGTTTAACCCTTTTCTATCTGAAGGTCAATCATGACTTGATCAGATGTTAATTCTAGATAAAAATATCCTCCCTGTCATGCATCTCTCCTTGACCAGCTGGACAACCGCTATAATTTTACAGTAAATATTTATGATCTACTCAGATATTTCACATTTCTTCAAGTTATTTATTTTCAGCACCAGGATAAACAGATTTTTACTTAATGTTACCCAGAAGCCTCAATAACTGAATGTAATATCATTTTCAGTGTGTCCACTTTTCACCTTGATTACAGCTTCCATTCTTTTCAGGAGACTCACTTGTAGTTTTTCAGACACACCTCCAAAGTTCAGTCTTACTGCATTTTCAGCTTCTCATGATCCAAATAATCCCAAACACACTCAGTGTGTTGAGGCCTGGACTCTGGGGTGGTCAGTCCACTGTTCTGAGAACACCAGCAGCTTTTTTTCTTTCATCTGTTTTCCTTTTCTAAGAGCTTCTTGATCAGCTACACATCCTTTCAGACTCACAATATTGAGTGGTCTTCTCAGAGTGGAAGGATGGACAGAGACACCTGTGGATCTTTTCAGATCTGAAGCAGCTTGATTTTCTCCTCTCTCTCAAAGAGGAAAGCTTTAAGTGCTGTTTATCGGACAGTTTTGGTGTCTAGCAGGTCTTACATGGTTGTTAGGAGCCACATTTTCTGAGTAGCGTTTAATGTCATCCACCTGCTGTTTATTTCAATGGAACAAATCAATAAATCAACCTGGATAATAAACCGAGGAGCATTGACTTACTTAGTCACAATGCTTCACTCTTATTATAGGACTTCTTATTGTCTTTACTCTTTCCTGCTGGCATGAATTCTGACTGTATCCAATCATAACCTTTCTTCTCTAGAACTCCTCCCACTAAGGAAGTGCAGAGTGTCTCCTGTGCTTCCTAAACAGACTGTACTGTGGTCCTGTGAGTGTAGTTTTACAAAGAAAGGTATTTATGAAGGAAACTGAGGCACGTTGAAGAAGCTGAAAGAAGCTGGTTACTAACTGGAACTACAAAGTCATCAGATTTACTGAAATCAGACAGTGAGTGAAATCAGACGGTGATCACTCCACAGAACTCAAAGTGAAAGTGTGAGTGTTCTGACTGGAGGAGACACCAGGGGAAGAAAATGGCTTCTAAGTTTTCAGAGGAGGATTTCTCCTGTCCGGTGTGCCGTGAAATCTTCAGAGATCCTGTTATTCTGCGCTGTAGCCACAGTGTGTGTAAAGACTGTCTGCAGCAGTTCTGGAAAATCAAAGGATCCAGAGAATGTCCAGTTTGTAGGAGAAAGTCTCCAGTGGAGAAACCTCCCATAAACCTGGCTCTGAAGAACCTGTGTGAGACTTTCTTACAGGAGTCGAGTCCGAGAGCTTCAGCAGGGTCAGGAACACGCTGCATTCCACACAGCGAGAAACTCAGACTCTTCTGTCTGGATGATCTACAGCCTGTGTGTTTGGTGTGTCGGGACTCTAAAATACACACCAACCACAAATTTCTCCCCCTGCAGGAAGCAGCAGTAGACTACAAGGTAAGCTCTCTTATTGGAACCAGACGTCTGAAGAGTTTAATGTCTCTAAAATCTCCCTCACAGAAAGTTATTACATGAAATGAGTATAAACACACTGCCTGATGTCTGAGACATTGTTTTGAGGTAAAGAATTTGGCCTAAAACATATTTTTTTAAGCCATTCATGACAGTGAGGTTCATGCAGGGTGTTGTGAGGCACAATAGTCCCCAAAGAAAATACATTTTTCCAGATTTACCACCATTTTACCATCACAAACATATATAATAAAAATCAGAAGACACATGTAGGTTCATTGGTTTTGGATTTTAAATAAAATAGCAATTTTTTTGTTGTAGACAACGCGATGCCTGGTTCCCATCAACACCACTGTAAACAATTTTAAGTTGGTAATTTTCTCTACAATGAATCTAAATCAATTTACTCTAAATGACTTTGTTTATAACTCAATGATTGAATTATCCAGAAGTTTTGAAAAATCAGTGGAATTCCCCTTTTGGTTTTTAGGAACAGGAATGTGATGCTTTATGAAGTAAATTAATTTACATTGACATAAGTGGCCAAAAACTAAAGGGACAGACAGTTGTTCCCTGTGTTACACTGTTATGAAGCATCATTTCCAAGTAATGTAACTCAGTTTAGTTACTCAGTTAAGAACGACGCTCATCAGTTCTCAATATTTCTACTTGAGTTTCATTCTATTGAGGAAATCTGTGAGGCTGCGTGAACAGTTAACTCTGTTTTTCATGCCTGCAGCCGAACATGTCTTCTTACTAGAGCTTATTCATAGTAATGTAAATGATACAAAAATAATTAAATAAATAAACTGAATAAAAATAAATAAAGTACATAATTTTATCTGGGAATATGGATGTTCATGCAATATTTGTAAAATTGTTCATTAAGTTTAAGTTCCTCAAAATCTTGCCTAGAATTGATATATGGTGCTTTTTCCCTGTTTTATAATTTCTTGGTTGTGGTACATCATAAGTGTTATAAATTGATGAAATGTCCATCACTTCAGTAGGTCGGCACATTATGTTGTTTTGTTCATAAAACATTATGACATAAGCCCTTTGTAAATGATCAATTATTACCTTATAAATACATTATTCAACACTTACGCATGCCTTATGAACTCTCTATGTAGACCGCCTTCACATCTGTCCAGACTTTGAGAGACAGCAGCACCAAACTCTGTATCTGATCTTGTTTCTGACCAATAAAGTGATTTATTCCAGAAGGAACTCCAGGCTGCACTGAAGCCTCTAGAGGAGAAGCTGAAGATCTTTAAGGAGTGTAAACTGAGCTGGGATCAGACTGCAGAGCATATAAAGGTCAGAGTGAATAACTTCAGAAATGACTATTCTGACCATCTTCATATATTCAGTCATAGTTCATCTGATTTACTACTCCTTCATTCCAGACTCAGGCCCGGCGCACAGAGAGGCGGATTAAGGAGGAGTTTGAGAAGCTTCACCAGTTTCTACGAGATGAAGAGGCAGCCAGGTTAACTGCACTGAGGGAGGAAGAGGAGCGGAAGAGTCGGGCGATGAAAGAGAAGATTGAGAAGATGAGCAGAGAGATATCATCACTTTCAGACGCAGTCAGAGCCGTAGAGGAGCAGATGGCAGCTGAAGACGTCTCATTCTTACAGGTGAGGAATATTCAGTCATTATCGGGGACTGAACTCACACAGTGCAGGAGACAGAAAGATAAAGAGCGAAATGTTCATCTTCATTTATACGGCATTAGTTAATAACATTATTATATCATTTCCATACAAATTTCAGATTGTTTTCCTCACACAGTGCTCAACCTACACTCACTCCTGCAGAGCTGCTTAATGAGCGACATTATATAAAATAGCCTGTTTGATAGAAGGGGTGGGTGATATTGTAAGAAATATAACATCACCATACTTGAAGACATTTTCATGATATATAATATGTCTTACAGTTTGTGGTTAATAATGCGTTATCACAATAACGTTGTAGCAACCCATTGTTTTATTTGCTTAGTTTAACCATCCCTAGTTTCAGCCTGAAGTCACACCCTCACGACTCCAATTCCACAATTTGTCTAGTACCGCCTTTAAAATGGCAAGAAGTTCCACTGATGCCTCTCTTGATAAAACTGAATTAATTTCCATCTACTACAGTGGGGTGTTTCTTTAAGAAAACCTCTCACTGAAGCCAATTCTACCAGTACTGTTAGCACCAGAGGGTGCATTCTACAGACTACTGCACAAAGTTAGCAAGAGAGCTACGGATAAATCAACAAGAACCAAACTAACAAAAGGAGCAGCAAAGTGGAAAGCTCCAGATTTCCCCTGAAAATAAGACATAACCATGCTGTATGAGTGAAAGGCTACAATAGCCACATTGATTGCATATGCAGTACATGTAAGGTTTTGTTGTTACATACATAAAACATCCACATACACATATACATAAACATACACATATATATATACAATCAAACCATGCAGCCAAGTGCTCTGCTTTTACATACATCTGTGAAAGAATGGGTCATTCTGAAGAACTCACTGAACCTGAGCCTGGTATAGGCTAATACGAGGCAACCGTCGCAACACGATCGTTTGCAAAATGTCCAGTTTCCTAGATATTCTATGATCAACTCTGAGTGGTGTTATAGAAATGTGAAAGTGTTTATGAACCACAGGAAGTCAGTCACGAGGTGTCAGACCATGTAAAGATCAGAGCAGGTCGCTCAGTGCTGAGGAGCGTATAGCATAAAAATCACCAACACTCTGCTGACTCAATACCTCCTCTGGCATTAACATCAGTGTCACGATTGGCCCCTCCCAGTCCTCCCGGTCCATGTGTTTTTGTTTTGGTTTTTAGTCCAGCCCCCTCGTTTCATGACTCCACTCCGGATTGTCTCCAGTTGTTTCCCACCTGTCCCTCATTTACCCTTTATTTAAGCCCTGTGCTTTGCCCTTTGTTTTGCTGGTCTTTGTACTGTTTGAAGTGTCTGATTATTGTTTGGTGTTTGTTTCTTCTGGCCTCTGTTGTTTGTTGTTTTTATTTTGTCATGTCTGTCCCTCCTTCTCTCCGTGTTGGCTGTTTGTCCCTGGACAAAGCCTCAACCTCGCTCCACGTTACAATCAGCACAAAAACTGCACTGGGAGCTTCACGGCAAGGTTTCCATGGCAGAGCAGCTGCATGCAAGCCTTAAACAGACACACCACAAAATCTTATAGAAAGCTACCCAGAAGACTGGAAGCTGTTGTTGCTGCAAAGGAGGGACTTATTCCATTTTAATGCCTGTGGATTTAGAATGGGATGTCATAAAATCTCCTGTAGGTTTAATGTGTAGGTGTCCCAATACTTTTAATACATGAATTCACACCACCCAAAAAAATAAAGTCTGGTTAAGCTTATGTAAATGGGAAAATTCTTTAGGGTCAAATTAGAGAGAAATGTGATTTATCCAGATGAACTAATGAAAGAAAGCTTTAAAATTAGATTAGCACTTAAAACTTTACATTAGCACTCAACCCATTAAAAATCCACGCCTCACCCAGCTTGAAAACTCTCTTGTTCGGTGCACACATCAAATCTGTAGTTAAAACCTCTTTTTTCCATCTCCGTAACATTGCAAAAATGAGTTCATCACTCTCTGCTGCTGCTCTGCTGCAGAAACCCTTATTCATGCATTCATTTCTAGTCACCTAGACTATTTTAACTCTCTGCTTGCTGGTATTAACTCCTCCCATTTATGCAAACTCCAGATGGTACAGAACTCTGCTGCTCGCCTCCTCACGCGCACCCGTACACATCAGCATATTACCCCCATCCTGCAGCATCTCCACTGGCTTTTTGTAAAATATGGCATACAATTCAAAATTCTTCTCCTCACATACAGAGCTCTACATAATCTTGCTCCTTCCTCCCTGTCTGATCTACTTATTCCCTACAAACCAACTCACACTCTCAGGTCTTCCTCTGCTGGTTTACTCACTGTCCCACCGACCAACCTACATGGATATGGTGATCGTGCTTTCTTTAGGCTGGCTCCCCAACTCTGGAGCTCTCTTCCCTCACATATTCAACAGGCCAACTTTGTCTCTACTTTTAAATCTAAACTTAAAACCTCTCTCATTTCTATTGCTTATAACTGTTCTCAATCTTAAACCAGCCCCTTTGCCAAGTCCTGCTATGTCTTTGCTAGTGATGTTATGACTCTGCTTCATGTTCTTTTGTTTGTCTTTACTGCTCAGTATTTTGAAAACCTGTAAGCATCTTTGAGTTCTTGAAAAGCACTATATAAGTATAATGTATTATTATTATTATTATTATTATTATTATTAGTAGTAGTAGTAGTAAATAATCTGATTGATCGCAATAAATTATTTTCATGAAGGTTGATGAGTTGGGAGGACGGTGTGCACTAGTAGTGCCACATTTTAAAAATCCTATCAACAACCAAAGCGAATTGCTGCCTTTATTCAACATAGAAAAAACTCTGAATGAAGTGCTGCACTAAATCCAGTGTAACAGGACTGAGTATATTATTTTCAGAGAAACATGCAGGTCAGTGGTTTTTTAAGTACTGATAATGTTCAGAATTTGCTCAGAAAAGCGTAGTGTGAGGTAGTTCATCACATATCGTCATACTGGACACCCCTATTCTACAAGAAGATGTGTTATAACATGTAGTAACTGTCTGCTCTATAATGTGATTATTACAGGGTCATCCAGGTAGAGATTTTTTGTCCGTAATGTTTGACAGTCTTGAAGTGAATGACTGACTTCCTTATTATTACATTTTTCTCATGTGTCTTTGAGAAATATTCTACCAACTTTCATGAATAACCAGTAGATGATCAGCTAAATGAGCTGCTAATGTAGACCAGCTACATTACAGTTGTAATGTCTTGATGCAGGTGGCCGAGCCTAGACTGGCTGCCGTCTTTTACAGATGAGCGATGCATATTTTTGGTTTAACATCATGAAGTTAGTTTACTGTATAAATGCAGCAGTGTTTGGTTTGGAGTTAATAATTAATCATATGTACATTAAACTATATTAGAATAATGTTATTAAAGGTTCTTTATTTCATTCAAATTGGTCACCAAAATGGGACACAGTTCATTATTATTTCTGTTCAGAACCAAGCAAAAGAATTTATTTCTAGTCTTTGGTTTTTACACTGTATGAAGGTAACACTGTTATTTTTAATAACTAAGCACATTTATGTTACCCTCCTTGTTTTTCAGAACTACAAGGCCACTCTGAAAAGGTGAGTGTTGTGTCTCCTGCTTCTTTCTGTGGTTCTGAGCCCAAAATCACAGCAGCACTGACTCCTGAATGTTCTTCCAGAACCCAGTGCTCACTGCAGGATCCAGAGAGGCTTTCAGGAGAGCTGCTCCATGTGGCTAAACATCTAGCCAATCTGAAGTTCACAGTCTGGGAGAAGATGCAGAAGATCATGCAGTTTGGTGAGTCTCTCTCAGTCTCAGTCTTTCTTTATTAGTTCCTCTCATACAGAACAAGTCCATATATTTAGCATCAAGAAAAAGCTGCTTATTTGATGGGGGACAGTGTTGGTGGTCTACCTGGTCTTGCATGGTTGCTAGGGGACCCATTTTTTTCATAGCATTTAATCATGTTGAACTCCAGTTTTTGAAACTCTTGTTTTATCTTTTATATTTCTTTGACTTTCCTCTTTCCTCTGGATTTTCTTTTATCTATTTCAGCTAAAAATATCACTATTAACGACTGGATACTAAATAAATGACGGTGTCTGACTTTTTCAGAACACCGTATTTGTGAATGTTCACAATGAAGTATCATTTTCTAAATAAAACACAGGTAACTATAGATCACAGAATGAAACATGTGCCTAATTAAACACCCTGACCCTGATTACTGTAATAAAATATATCACAAGCTTGTATTTCTTCTCTTTCAGCTCCTGTAATTCTGGATCCCAACACTGCTCATCCTAAACTCGTCCTCTCAGATGATCTGACCAGTGTGAGATTCAGTGATGAGAAGCAGCAGCTTCCTGATAATCCAGAGAGGTTTGATAAGCTGGTGTGTGTGCTGGGCTCCGAGGGCTTCAACTCAGGGACGCACTGCTGGGATGTTGAAGTGGGAGATAAACTCTGGATTTTGGGGGTGATGACGGAGTCTGCTGAGAGGAAAGGAGAGATTTTCTCCAGGAGTGGAGTTTGGTCATTGTGGTATCTGAATGGACAATATGCGGTAGGTTCATCACCACAGCCTGGAACTCCCCTCTCAGTGGCCCAGAATCTCCAGAAGATCAGAGTGCAGCTGGACTGGGAGAGAGGAATGCTCTCATTCTCTGATGGTCTGACTAACAGAGACTTACACACCTTGTCACACAGATTCACTGAGAGGGTCTTTCCATTGTTCATGAACGTCTGTAAAGTCTCTCCTAAGAAGATCATACCAGTGCTTAAAGAGCCAACACAGTCACTTCTGCAATTAAGCCAGAAATAAAAATTTCAATGTTTACTGTTTACCATTTTACAGATAAGAAACGATGCACGGACGTGCGTACATATGGATATGTGGACAGCCAATCAAAATGCACCTGACAAAAACCTGATATTGGTAGCAGCTTAATGTGTAATAGATTTCAGACAGTCTGTACCTGTATGAGCCTCTGAGGCTGAGAATTAGCACAGGGTGGAAATACTTTCACACTAACCCAGCCTCACCTGTACGAGTGTGACGAGAACACAGATCCAGAAGTGACAGAGGATGGGCTCAGATATTCCAATAGACTCATATTTAAACTCATCTTGGTGTTAAAAGTACAGACCTGGAACAGTACTAAACATATCATACCTACAGGGATGCAGGATGATGCTGTAAGTTGCTTGAAACAGTTATATGTCCATATTTTATTTATGAATTGAATTTCTTGAATAAAGAACATAAAACACAATATATGATGTAATGACATGAGGACTTTAAACTTGCTTGTGTTTTTGTGACACCCCCAAAACAGCCAACAGCTGGCGAGGGAAGCAGTATAGCTCACTGTAATGAAAACGCAGCATTGACTCAAACGCTGAATGGCTAGTGCAGATGAAATAAATATATTTGAATATATAAATCTAATAAATGTAAGTGATAAATGTATGTAAGGAATATGATTAATAAATAGTAATTAAACATGAATTAAAGAAAATATAAACTCTTCCCTAAAACAACCGCACATAGGTCTTTACTAGCATTCCAGAGTTAAGCTTTAACTTTAAATATTTGCTTAAATATTTACTTAAAAACAGCAACATACAAAGTAAAGAATGGTATAATCATGTTGTACAAGCTTTAAACTTCAGGGTTTTTAAGCTGGAGTTAATCAGGCTATAATCAAGCTAAACTCATTAAAGCATGTGTGGGAAAGTGAATATACACCACCGTTAGCTTGGCACTAACCATGACATCGCAAATGCCTCAGTGGATTTTAGCACAATCACAATAGTCCTATTGGCATTAACAAAGACCACGGACAAAGTGGATTTTCATCATGGAATGCTGCTGTTTAATGGACTGTGTTGGTGCATTTTATGACACAAACAGTCATTAATGTCCCAAAATCGGTATTTATTGTTATTTTTAGTTAAAAACAAAAACAAAAGGAAGGTAGTGCAGCATTTTGTTTCCAGTGCTAACCTTATATTAACATTATGTGTATAAACTTCATCTTATTATGTTTCGTTTCTCTGAAAGGTTTAAAATCTCTGCATTAGACCAACACCAAATCATCAAGAACAACACATTTTCAAGCAAATCATCATATTTATTCTAGTTTTAATATCCTGGATTTTTGTCACGCTTGACCCCTTCAGCCCTTTAAGTCTGTGCATTAATCTGCCTGTGGAGGTGCTGATGACACTATAGACTCAAGTCCATCACCAAATCATCATGTGCATCAAACCATCAGATGGATTTTACATCAACACATTAAGAGCTTTTAAATCTGCACAGAGTCATTTCAGTGTCTTTTTACTCCAAATAGAAACTTTTTACTGAGTCGGTGCTGTTTTAGCTTCACCTGCTACACCTGAGAATGTCTATGGATATAAATGAATAATATGAGATTATTCAAGGTATTTATAGACATTTGTACTTGTTTTAAGTATTATTGTGTAATGAAATAATGCAAGGCCACGACTTAGTAAGGCGTGGGAATTAGATAATTAATAATTATATAATTAGCCCAATGTCTTATTACACACTTCTATAACCTTAGTATAGCTCAGTCAGTTTGCACTGAAATCCCTCTGTTTACCGAGTAATGAGCCTTAGTATGTAATAAGCCTGAGCTTTTAAGGGGTAATAAACACAAAGATAACACTAACGTCATTTTTTTTCCACCACAGCCCGACTAATAACCCTAACCTTTCTGTCAGTGTGTCTCGTGGAGATTTATCTCATAAAATCTGTGAAAAGTTATTAAGAAGTTTGAATCAGGTTTTTGTTGTAAGCGCAGCACTGGCTCGTGTTGTGAATGACCTCAGACTCAGTGCTGAATCCTGTTTTGATCTCATTCGATCTTAGTGCTGTCACGTTTGGCTCCTCCCAGCCCTGTCCATGTGCTTATGTTTACCTCCCAGTCCTCTATGTGCTTTTGCTTTGTTTCTCACTGGTCCTGCCCTCCTGTTTCCAGACCCTGCCCCTGACTGGAACCACCTATATCTTGTTAACCATCGTTATCCCTGTTGTATCTAAGCCCTGTGTTTCCCCTGTGAGTTTACTGGACTTTGTTTCATAGGTATTCTCATGTAGAGTATTCTCTTGTGGTCTTTGTTCGATCCTGTGGTGTTTTGTTTATTCCGGCCTCCACAGTGTTTCCAGTCTGTGTTTATTTAAGTTATGTCTGTACCCCAATCTCTCCGTGTTGACTCTCTGACCCTGGACCGTCTTGACCCCGAGTTTGGATTTGCCCTCAATAAATCTCGCTTCCCTCATGTGCGTCCGCCTCATCATCGCTCCGCGGCGTTACAAGTGCAGCTTCTTATACCATTGACTCCACAATTCTAATCCACTGTTTTGATACTTGTTAGACCTTTCAGGCAATTTTAGAATGATTTAAATCATATTTAGTGAATAGACAGCACTATGTTGATATATTGATATAGCATAATTTGCAGGGTTAGTGTTCTAATAAAAACATAATATGAATATTGTGATTTGATTAAAATGTTCAGTTTATTTATTTATAACACTGAAATAAACAGTAAAAGACATTTTAAATCTGTGTTCTATAAAAGTCCACAATCTATAGTGTTTAGTTTAGTCATGCAGTCAACGGGGGAATCGGACTTCATTTCCCAGAGTGCTTGGGGGGACCACATGTTCTTTCCCCTCACCTGTCAGCAATCCCAGTCGCCTGAGTACTGGTCACTTGCACCTGACAAACTTCAGTCCCAACCTATATAAGCTGGGACTTTAGTTAGAACCTTTGCGAAGTATTGTTTGATGCAATTACTGAGTGTTCGCTCTACTTTGTGTTTCCTGTGTTTTGGCCTTTTGCCAAGTTTGACCCGGTTTTGACTACTGTTTTACCCTAGTGTACTTTTGCCTGCCTGGACTGATTTGTGTTGTGAATTCTGACTGAACTTTAACTACGATTTGTGTTTCTCCCTCTTTGGATTTTCCTGATTACCTCTGGTATTAAACCTCATAACGTTTCACCTGCAAGCGTCTGCTATTCTGTCTGCATGTTACATTAGTACACATGTTATACGCTGTTTCTAATAATCTGTCAGCTTTTTTGTTTTTTTTAGTCGCCCACATACGACTGTAAGTGAACACATTTTCAGCTTTTATCAGAATTTTAATTCAGATCACAGATCTGAAGAACATTACCATAACCATAAACTGCAAATCCGGGATAGAGGGGCTGAGTGAACGTGGTGTGGACTCTGTGGAGGAGGGTCATTGTGTCAGAGACGCTGTAGAAGGACAGAATTCCTGCACTGTGATCCACATACACTCCTATTCTGGAGGAGCTGGACTTTACAGGGAGTTCAGTCTGTTTATTATTGTGTCTGAAAGAGAATCTGGAGTCGGAGCAGATCAGACTCCACGACTGATCATTAGAGCCAAATCCAGACTGATTACCTTTCCTGCTGACGCCTTTATAAGACACTACAACATCAAAATAATATCCCCTAAACTCGACCTCCCAGTAACAGCGTCCAGTCAGACTTTCTCTACAGAGAACTTGCTGCACTCCATCAAATCTCTCTGGATGATCAGGATGTTTCTGGATCTTCCGCATCACTGTCACTTTTCTGTTCCTCTCAGACAGAGCGAGTTGTCTGTTTGCTGTGTTTGGATCCAGAGAGATCTGACAGGAATCTGATGGAGGAGAGAAAATAAAATTAATACTATTTCTTCAAAAAAAAATCTGGAAAAAAAAAGACACAAAATCACTCATTAAAATTAATATCAGGGTCAGTTTTAAGCAGCACTGAGTAAACATGGCATCCAGTGAATAAGAGGAGCAGAAACAATAAGAGAATACAGAGCAGAGCAGAACTACAAAAGACTGGGTTTCTTTACATGGAAGACAAACTGAAAATATAACAAATCATTTATATGAATCTGTTTTAATTTGTTTTTAATTGTCCAGAAGAACCAAATGTGTGAGCATTTCACATTTCAGCTGCTCTAGACTCTCATCACTCTCAACCAGTCCCACCATCTCAACAACTGGCACTTACAGCTGCTGCTCCAGTTCATGAAGTGAATGTAGTAAAATGAGGATTTTCACCAAAGACTGATGAGTTGATTCTGAAATATAGTTATGATGTATGAATTTCTACATGCAGTTGATGTTCAGTGGTGAAAGTATGAACACCCTCAGGTTCCTTACCTGCTTTGTTGATTCTCTAAGTCAAAATAAGGGAACACACCTTCTTCAAAGAACACAGATAAATGTGACATTTTTCTATTTATTTGCTTAGTTCAGCATTTTTCAGATAGAAAACCAACATTTTGCACCACAATCTTTTACACAGACCACGTTTTCCCCCACTTCAGTACATGAACAGTAGCTGTGTATTAAAGCATGTTGAAGGATGATCTCTGTGGAGGATGTTCACTTACTTCACTTAGAAAATCAACTAAACAGGTCATTTGACAGGAGGCACCCAAACCTTTGCGTACGACTGTATGTTCTTCCAGGTGTGTGAGGTCAGTGTGAGTAGGCTGTGCGGCTGAACTTCTCTAGATCTAAAACTCATTGGGAGCTGTTTCAATAAAGAGTGAATTCAGGGTCAGATCACTGATCTCAGAGTCACACTACAACAGAAAACGATCATACAAGCGATAAACTTCATTAATATGACAGGATTGCTGTCCCTTGAGGAAATGTCTCACTGATAATGTTAATCAGTTCTGAATATGAACATAAAAGCACAACCTGCATTTCCCATCCAATGAAGCTGCAGGAGCTGAACTGCAGTATTGTGTCTAATTGTGGTTTGATGTCGAGCAGCTGGACGAGCTGAACAGAACTACTGACTTTTAAATAAAAGAACTACTGACCTTTTTATGAAAAATATCACTCACAGATGACATTCATTCATAAATTGATACAGCGGCTTATAAGCTTCATGTTCATGTGATACTGAGTGAAGGAGGCACAAATGTTTGAAAATGATTCTTTAATATGAGCTCAGTGGTAACGTCAGAATAAGGAGTCTATGGACTGAAATGTCACTATATAAGCTACATCATCATGATCTTTAGCCTGTAGATCAGCTACACTGAGTCTGAACAACCTCTCAAGAGCTTCTGAAGAAACTAGAGAAGGACACTGCTGACAAGGAATAAATATAAAGATATAAAGTGTTTGGATGTAAATGTGTGTCTGTGGCTGAGTAAATCTGTGATACTCACATGTCAGGAAGTCCTCTCTGGTCTTTGGTTCAAGTAATTGATGGAATTGTTGTGGTTTCTGCCAAGTATCAGGCGTCATGGATGAAGATACAATCCCTGAAAATGAAGGAAAATCTTAGAGAGCAGCCAGAAAGCAAAACCACACATTGGTGTTTAATCAGTGGGCAAAAGGTAAAGTGATCTTGAAGGTGGTCAGTGAGATGGACAAAAACCTTATGGTAAGAGTAGGTGTGGTTTGTAGGGGAACAAACACCAGTATTCTTCAAATGATATGTTTCAGTGAAGCTCAGATACGAGTAGTGAAAGGTCAGTGAACAGGTTTAATATTATAGTGATAACTACATAAAAATCTTGGACAAACAACAAATATTTTTGTGTTGCTGGCATCGTAAAGGTCCAATAACACTACAGTTAAGTAGGGGAGAAATCTATCTATCTATCTATCTATCTATCTATCTATCTATCTATCTATCTATCTATCTATCTATCTATCTATCTATCTATCTATCTATCTATCTATCTATCTATCTATCTATCTATCTATCTATCTATCTAATTATATATAATTTATTCTACCTCCAGAGAACTTGACTGCTTCTCCTTTTACTCGTTCCATCACTCCAGTCACAGCTTTCTTCAGGTGTTTCATGAAGAACTGTGGACTGATAGTGATACAGGGTAAGTCTGCAGGTTGAGGAGGAGCAGAGAGAGACTGGAAACTCTGCAGAGACATGAAGAGACATACACACAGATTTTTCCAGCTCAAAAACAGTCTAATGAAGGTAAATCTACAGCACTTCCATTGAAAAGAGGGACACACACTGCAGATGATCAGAGTCAGTGATGTTACCTGGAGGAAATGGATGTGGTCCTCTGAGTGTGAAAGCTGCTCCAGCTCAGCGTCTCTCCTCCTCAGATCAGCAATCTCCTGCTCCAGCTTCTTCAGGAGGTCTTCAGCCTGACTCAGTTCAGTCTTCTCCTGAGCTCTGATCAGCTCTTTCACCTCAGAGCGTCTCCTCTCAATGGACTCAATCAGTTCAGAAAAGATCTTCTCACTGTCCTCCACTGCTGCCTGTGCAGAGCGCTGTTAGGAGACACACAGAGAGGACGGGCTTCATCTGAAGCTGCTCTTTCACTCACTTCTCCACAGTGGGGCTCAGTGGGGCTGGAAAGTGACCCAACACTGGGCTCCTCACTGGCTGACTGGAGGAGAGCTCTGACTGAGAGCTGAAATGGCTCCTCCAGCGGTCAGCTGGTGTCTTCTCCTCTGGTCAGTATACTCACCCTGAGATTGTCCATAGCCTGTTTCAGCTCCCGCAGTTTATTCTCCGTCTGCTGGATTCTCTGCTGGAATTTCCTCTGATTCTCCACCAGCTGCTTCTTTAGAGAAAACACAGCAAAACTCATGTGTCACATTTGTTCTCTTTGCAACCACTTGGAAAACATTATATTCATAAAAAAATAACTGTATTCTAACAACTTTGGCCTTATTTCTGAAATCACTTAGAGATTAAAGCTCATGTTTGGCTCTTATTTTGTTAGAAAGTGCCATTAAAAAAGTTCTATTTGGGGACATTTATTTATCTGAGCCTAACAGTCTGTGTGGTATATAAAGGGCCGGCTATGGACTTTTCAGGGTCCAGAAGTAAGGCCTTGTTCTGATCGTCTTTCCAGGCCACGCCCACCTCAGCATTTCTCTTTACACCTTAAACACACACTCCGTGTAATGAAAATGACACTTTATTTAAGTACAGTTTAAATCTGGGTTTTTTGACTTGAACCAAAACAACTTAATTTGTTTTGACTTGAATTCAGCTTTAAAGATGGTCTCTCACATTTCATAACGGTTTACAGACACAGGGCACCACATTACACACCACCTGTCCCACATCTTTCACTGTTTTACTACAGCTGGGTTTCTGACTGATGTTCAATTACTCTGCAGCTTTGCATGTTGATAGACCGGTTATATTTAAATATATGGATTCCAACTGCAGTCCCAAAGAAAAAAATATTAATAATGAATTAATTATTTAGATATTTACAAGTGTAACGTTATGATCTATATAAACCCAAGGTGTTGAGACAGTAATCAGCTAAATATATACAAACTCATCATTTATAGGTACTTTCTATTGGGACGTGTCTCAAACCCAAACCACTAAATTTCAACTTGTGAAAATTTTTCTTTATTTTTTCTTATTTGTTTTTTTTTTTAAGGATCTTCTTGATTTGATGAAAATGAAACTGATAGATTAAGATTTAACAAAATAAAAAAACATTTTTCACTTTCTTCAGTCTAGTTTTTATGTCCCTAATGAAATACAGTTTTAGTTCATAGCTTTTAGTTTTAATTTTATACACACCCCTGCATTTTAGATTAGGAAGTGAGACTGTATCCCAGGGACTGTTAAGCGTGTACAGCTGTTCAAAGCTGTGTTTGCTGGTTCTGTACTGGCTGGTGTTTTTGAGTTTTGCTCATGTTGAGCTAAAATTGTTACAACTGGTAAAGTTTTGGTAGTGTTATGATTTTTTTGTTTGGGACAAAATGGAATGATAAATCATTAATTTTAATATGATAAACATGATTAAGGTATCGGCTCAATCAAAGCTGAATCATTTTAGTCGAAAGTCCAAAAATTAAAGTTAGTTAAATACGGCAGTGCAGAGAAGCCACAAACTGTTGCTTTACATTTCTGAACTTTATCTTGAGAGCATAAGATAGTTAAGAGTTAGATAGTTAGATAAGAGCTGAGAAGTTCTCATTTTCTCAAGATAACAACTTTGTTATCTTGCTGTGCTTCCTGACTTCAGGCCATGCCCACCTCAGCTTGCTTTTGACACCTCAACCACCACGTAATGAAAATGACAGCATTTATCCAAGAACAGCTTAAATCCAGCTCTTTTAACTTGAACCAGAACAACAACAGAACTTCATTAGTTTTAATTTGACGTTTAAACATTTCTAACCTTCCATAAAATGTTCAACAGACACTTTATACACTACCAGTCCCACATCTATCAGTGTGTTATTCCAGCTGGGTGTGTCTGACTGAACTTCACTCACTGTGCTGCTCCACATTTTAATCAACCAGCTACTGCAGGACTTTCAGTAAATTCTTACCTGTTTCTCAGATCTTTCTGCTGCAGCTGAAACTGTCTTATGACCACTGTGTTCATCCATTACACACAGCAGACATACACACTGCTGATCAGTGCGACAGAAAACCTCTAGAAGCTTATCATGAAGAGAGCAGATCTTCTCCTGCAGATTCATGGAGGCTTCAACCAGTTTGTGTTTCTTTAATGCAGGAGATTCATAGTGAGGCTGAATATGAGCTTCACAGTAAGAAGCCAGACACACCCGACAGGATTTAACAGCTCTGAGTTTTGTTCCACTGCAGACGTCACACTCCACATCTCCAGATCCAGCAGGAGATCCAGCAGGAGGAGCAGCTTGGAGCCTCGTCTTCCTCAGGCCCTCAGCTAGTTCAGCCAGCATGGTGTTCTTGTTGAGAACAGGCCTTGGAGTGAAGCTGTGTCTGCACTGGGGGCAGCTGTAGACCCCCCTCTGATCATCCTGACCCCAGTAGTCCTTAATACAGTCCAGACAGTAGCTGTGTCCACAGGGAATGGTCACTGGATCCTTCAGTAGATCCAGACAGATCGGACAGTTGAAAGAGTCCAGAGTTTTTAGAGCAGCTTCTGCCATTTTACCGCACACAGAGACGAACAGAGCGAGCAGAGAAAGAGAGACTTTACTTTCGTTTCTCCACTGATCTGTTCATTCTGTGGGAGGGACTCTCTGTACGTGTTTGTGCTCATGAACCAATGAGACCGAGAGAAAAGAACATGAAGAAAAACGGAGGGCGGCATTAAAATCACTCCAACAGCTGGTGTCTGTTATATCACTGCTGCTCGTCTCTGAGTAACAGAAACGCTGTTAGGGCTGTGATTTACTGAAATATGATCTGCAGATGGGATAAAAAGCGCATTAATGAAAAGAAAAGAACCAGAGAGTCATTTTCTCCCTCAGTCTCCTGAATGTAGGAGCCAATATTCACAGTCTTCAGTCTCGGTTCATCACAAGAAACACAACCTGAAACCTGCAGAGACGGAATAAAACACCATGAACAACATAAACCCGACACCAAAGAGCTTTTCAGCTTTATTAAGATCATGTAGCTCATCAGGATCAACACACGCTGGAAACATGGAGCTGAAATCACAAGCTGCGTTTCTCCCTGATAGTGAAGCAGCGCCACCAGCCTGTGAGGAGGTGAACTGCAGCGTTGTGTCTGATGCTGGTCTGATATCGAGCAGCTGAGCTGAGCCGTTGACTCTTAATCTGGTCTGCAGTAACCAGTGGCGCAAAAAGGGGGTATGCAGCGTATGCGGCGCATATGGGCGCTGCACTAGAGTGGCGCCAAAACGATGCCGGAAAATTATTTCTAGTCTCCATTTTCTGTAAGAGCTGTTTGTTCAAGTATAATAATACACATCAAAACAACAGCACAGCACTAATCAGGCGCCCATCCACTCCGTCCCCTACCCTCCTGTCATTTGCTCCCAAACACAGGCGCTTGAGAACGCGCCCCATAGGGAATGGAAGAGGGAGAGAGAAAAAGATGTTGTAGGGATGAAGAAAAGCTTCTCAAAGTGGTTGAAAGACAGCAGGTTGGTCAGTTTATACGCTTTATTCACCTACGTCACCTTTGTCTACCAAAACGAGACTGTAGGGTACGAAAGTAGCGTTGGACCACTGGGTTCTAGCAAAGCTGCCTCACTGCTGCGTTCCCAAACGCACTTATTCAAAAATAAAGGAATCTAAAAGAGGTCAAACCTTCCATAGTTTCCCCAAAGATCCCGAACTTCACCGGGAATAGATTCACACAATCAGAAGAGGTCGCCTTTTCAGTTTAAGATGTATGTTACTGTGCTAGCTAAGGCTAGCCATGTTAATATTACCCAGCCAGCCAGATGAATGATAGCAGTGAGGCAGCAAGCTAACGCTAAAGCTAAACTTGGTTCTCCAGCTACGACCTGATTAACCCTGAACTGGTTATTTTCTCGGTTTAACTTCAAAACGAGTGACATTAGTCAAGCCATAGCTCTTTATAGTAGCCTGTTTAGCTAGCTAACCTAGCTAGTCAACATTCTAGTTAATATCCTAACCGTGGCAGCCTGGTCTAAAGCTCAGCTCGCTGGTGTCACTAAATCATCTTAAACTCTTAGTTTCTAGCCACATTCAGACACATTCAGCCTGTAACTGTTTTAGTTGAGTTTTCCTTTACATTTTTATTTATTTTGTCCTTTTATTTATTTAATTTTCTGTTTTACCTTTTTATTTATTTTATTCCATACTTTTCGCCTTTTATCTTTTTATTTCATTTATTTCTTCCTTTTATTTATTCTGTCTTCTGTTTTACTGTTTATTTTATTTCCATAATTTACTTTTTTATATAAACTTGGTGTTTTAACCCTTTTTCTTTGTGCTTATATTTTATTATTCTAATTATTAATCTCTATTTTATTGTGTTACATTTTAGCCTGTCCACTTATCAGTTTATTCTGAATTATTTTATTTCTTCTTAATTAAATCCTCATTGCTTGTTTTTTGCTCTTACCATTTAATTTGTATTCTCTTTATAAAGTTCCTTATTTTAGCTTGCCTGCTTAAATATTTGATTTTAATTTTAATTTTTTTCAGTCACTTTAAGTTAAGGGGTGGGGTTTTTTGGGGGGGGGCGCAGATAATATGTTTGCATCCACCTCAGAAAGTATGTAGTTGCACCCCTGGGTCTGAGGATCTCATCTCGGTACCTAATGGCAGTCAGGCTACCTCTGGCGAGCACATGGAGGGCTGTGTGGCCCTCCAAAGAAATGCCACCCCACACCGTTACTGACCCACTGCCAAACCGGTCATGCTGAAGGATGTTGCAGGCAGCAGATCGCTCTCCACGGCGTCTCCAGACTCTGTCACGTCTGTCACATGTGCTCAGTGTGAACCTGCTTTCATCTGTGAAGACGGATAGGGCGCCAGTGGCGAATTTGCCAATCCTGGTGTTCTCTGGCAAATCCCAAGCGTCCTGCACGGTGTTGGGCTGTGAGCACAACCCCCATCTGTGGACATCGGGCCCTCATACCATCCTCATGGAGTCGGTTTCTAACCGTTTGTGCAGACACATGCACATTTGTGGCCTGCTGGAGGTCATTTTGCAGGGCTCTGGCAGCTCCTCCTGTTCCTCCTTGCACAAAGGTGGAGGTAGCGGTCCTGCTGCTGGGTTGTTGCCCTCCTACGGCCTCCTCCACGTCTCCTGGTGTACTGGCCTGTCTCCTGGTAGCGCCTCCAGCCTCTGGACACTACGCTGACAGACACAGCAAACCTTGCCACAGCTCGCATTGATGTGCCATCCTGGATGAGCTGCACTACCTGAGCCGCTTGTGTGGGTTGTAGAGTCAATCAGTGTTGCTTCCTAAGTTGACAGTTTGATTTCACAGAAGTTTGATCTACTTGGAGTTATATTGTGTTGTTTAAGTGTTCCCTTTATTTTTTTGAGCAGTGTATATACAAACACACACGTGGGTTTGTGTTTGTTATTAAACTTCACCCAATATTTTCCTTAAAGTGCTGTTGCACAATCTTCTGTTTTCATGATCTTTTTGTTCAGCTCATACATAAACACACTATTCTTCACCTTGTTTTACTCTAATGAAAAGGTGAGGTTTATGTAAGGTGAAGGATAATGTTCACTTCGTGGGTTTTCGGCTGGTGTTTGGTGTTGGTGTTGGTGAGAGGCAGGCTATTGAAGTGTGCGTTGATGTCAGAGTTAGTGGCTAAAGTTCAGTTACTATGTCATAGATTATATCAGCTATTATTATTATTATTATTATACTGCATTAGACTATACTGTATTGTTAGGTTAGTGTTTAGTAGGTTACTTGGCTTTAGCGTTACTTAGTATTATATATATATATATATATATATATATATATATATATATACATCTTTATTATTATTACTATTATTATTATTATTATTATTATTATTAAGGCTAGTGCCATGTGAAAGGGTATTCTCTAAGGCTGGGGAGATTGTATCAAAGGAAAGGAATCGCCTCAACCACAACACAGTTAAAAAGCTATATTATAAAAAGTTATATTTGTCCCTTTCCCCACACTGCTCTGTTGCACTTTACTGTCCTTCACTCCCAGTGCCATAAGCACTCTTGCATTCAGTGTTTATTTTATACCTAGACATTCCTAGACCCAGTGAACCAGCTAGAAATCAGTGAATCTAACTGTGTGAATTAAAACGGGTTTGTGAACTGCAGTGTTGTAACAACAAACTGGATCAACTCCTTCGAAATTCTTTGGTCTTTGGACCGCTGTAGGCTCCACTGCAGAGTCTCTGTGGCTCCTCGCTTTTCTCTAAGGACCGGTAACACCGAGCCCTTACACGGATCTCCCCGTCTGGACACTGAGAAGGAGATCAAACGGCTCAGCTCAGCCGCTCGATATCAGACCAGCATCAGACACAACGCTGCAGTTCACCTCCTCACAGGCTGGTGGCGCTGCTTCACTGTCTGGGAGAAGCGCCGCTTGTGATTTCAGCTCCATGTTTCCAGCGTGCGTTGATCCTGATGAGCTACATGATCTTAATAAAGCTGAAAAGCTCTTTGGTGTCGGGTTTATGTTGTTCATGGTGTTTTATTCCGTCTCTGCAGGTTTCAGGTTGTGAGTCTTGTGATGAACCGAGACTGAAGACTGTGAATATTGGCTCCTACATTCAGGAGACTGAGGGAGAAAATGACTCTCTGGTTCTTTTCTTTTCATTAATGCGCTTTTTATCACATCTGCAGATCATATTTCAGTAAATCACAGCCCTAACAGCGTTTCTGTTACTCAGAGACGAGCAGCAGTGATATAACAGACACCAGCTGTTGGAGTGATTTTAATGCCGTCCTCCGTTTTTCTTCATGTTCTTTTCTCTCGGTCTCATTGGTTCATGAGCACAAACACGTGCAGAGAGTCCCTCCCACAGAATGAACAGATCAGTGGAGAAACGAAAGTAAAGTCTCTCTTTCTCTGCTCGCTCTGTTCGTCTCTGTGTGCAGTAAAATGGCAGAAGCTGCTCTAAAAGCTCTGGACTCTTTCAACTGTCCGATCTGTCTGGATCTACTGAAGGATCCAGTGACTGTTCCCTGTGGACACAGCTACTGTCTGGACTGTATTAAGGGCTGCTGGGCTCAGGATGATCAGAGGGGGGTCTACAGCTGCCCCCAGTGCAGACACAGCTTCACTCCAAGGCCTGTTCTCAACAAGAACACCATGCTGGCTGAACTAGCTGAGGGTCTGAGGAAGACGAGGCTCCAAGCTGCTCCTCCTGCTGGATCTCCTGCTGGATCTGGAGATGTGGAGTGTGACGTCTGCACTGGATTAAAACTCAGAGCTGTTAAGTCCTGTCTGGTGTGTCTGCTCTCCTTTTGTGAAGCTCATATTCAGCCTCACTATGAATCTCCTGCTTATAAGAAGCACAAACTGGTTGAAGCCTCCATGAATCTGCAGGAGAATATCTGCTCTCTTCATGATAAGCTTCTAGAGGTTTTCTGTCGCACTGATCAGCAGTGTATCTGTTATTTGTGTGTAATGGATGAACACAGTGGTCATAAGACAGTTTCAGCTGCAGCAGAAAGATCTGAGAAACAGGTAAGAATTTACTGAAAGTCCTGCAGTAGCTGGTTGATTAAAATGTGGAGCAGCACAGTGAGTGAAGTTCAGTCAGACACACCCAGCTGGAATAACACACTGATAGATGTGGGACTGGTAGTGTATAAAGTGTCTGTTGAACATTTTATGGAAGGTTAGAAATGTTTAAAAGTCAAATTAAAACTAATGAAGTTCTGTTGTTGTTGTGGTTGAAGTTAAAAGAGCTGGATTTAAGCTGTTCCTGGATAAATGCTGCGTCATTGGGTTGTCAACAGGAAGCTGAGGGGGTCGTGGCCTGGAGTCAGGAAGCAGAGCAAGGGCTTTCCTCAGGCCCCAGAAAGCCCAGAGCCAGTCCTGTATAGGGGTCACTTTAACAAATTGGTTCAAAGATTTGAAAACTTTTATTTACTGACTTTAAGGATTAGATAAGGATTTAGACAAGAACTATTTAGCTTTGAGTGACCATATACCTTAATTCTGTTTATTTTATTAAATTAATGATTAAACATTCTATTCTGTTCCAACCAAAATGTCATAACACTAGTAAACTTTCCCAGATAGAACCAAATACCAAAGAGTGACAATTTTAGCTGATTTTGAGCAGAACTCCAAAACACTGGCCAGTACACATGAAGACGAATACCTTTGTTGTCATTGTACAAATAAGGATTCAATGTGCACTAAAGCTACAATGCATAAAATAGACCAAAGGATAAAATAGAACTTTTACACTATATTTACAGAAAGAGAAATGTGAACGGTGCAATACAGCTTTAAGTGCATGTGGGTACGCTAGAGGTGTGATTGTACTAGTTCTTGGCAGGAGGTAGTGGAGTAGGTCAGGATGGGGAACCATGGCTGGACTGCAGTTGTACTAAAGTGAAAATGTTAAAGTACCAAAAATAACAATTTTAGCACATTTTGAGCAAAAACACCCGCAAGTCCACAACTACCAAACACAGCTTTAAACAGTTGTACACACATAAAATCTTTTTATTAAAGCACAGAAAAGTTCATTTCATTGCTGTAAAAAGGTGTGACAGTAGTTAATGTTAAACACTGACATTCAAACTTTTGGACACATTTACTTCAAACAACTGCTCACCGTGTAGCTATGATGGACTGTCATGCAGTCTCACCTCCCGCTCTAAAATGCAGGGGTGTGGCTAAAATTAAAACTAAAAGCTGTGAATTGAAACTCTGGGTTTTGGTAGTGGCATAAAAACATGAGGCAGCAATTAAAAAGAAAACCTTATGAATGAAAGTCATGTCTAAATCTTTCAGCTTCACTTTAAAGGGAATCAAGAAGATCTTGAAAAAATACATTAAATAACACAAAAAAGACGTTTAATACAAACTACTCTATAAATGATGATTTTATATATATTTAGCTGACTACTGTCCTCATTAACACCTTGGGTTTAAATAGTTATTAGTGGTGTCCATGAAAGACAGTAAATAAGACAGAGGGACGTAGATGATACAGTTTTCTCTTCTCTTTACTTATTAAAACTGTGCTGCATCCTTGGCTGAAGACTGTGATCATAAAGCAAATTCTGAAGAAATATTATTAAAATACAGTTATACTCATAGATAGACTCAGTTTTATGAATATGTTTTCCAAGTGGTTGTAAAGAGAACAGCAGTCAGCATGTAAATGTGACGCTTGACATTTTGTTGTGTTTTCTCTACAGAAGCAGCTGGTGGAGAATCAGAGGAAATTCCAGCAGAGAATCCAGCAGACGGAGAATAAACTGCGGGAGCTGAGACAGGCTATGGACAATCTCAGGGTGAGTACACTGACCAGAGGAGAAGACACCAGCTGACCGCTGGAGGAGCCATTTCAGCTCTCAGTCAGAGCTCTGCTCCAGTCAGCCAGTGAGGAGCCCAGTGTTGGGTCACTTTCCCGCCCCACTGAGCCCCACTGTGGAGAAGTGAGTGAAAGAGCAGCTGCAGATGAAGCCCCTCCTCTCTGTGTGTCTCCTAACAGCGCTCTGCACAGGCAGCAGTGAAGGACAGTGAGAAGATCTTTACTGAACTGATTGAGTCCATTGAGAGGAGACGCTCTGAGGTGAAAGAGCTGATCAGAGCACAGGAGAAGACTGAACTGAGTCAGGCTGAAGACCTCCTGAAGAAGCTGGAGCAGGAGATTGCTGATCTGAGGAGGAGAGACACTGAGCTGGAGCAGCTTTCACACTCAGAGGATCACATCCATTTCCTCCAGGTAACATCACTGACTCTCTCATCATCTACAGAAGGCATGTCAGCCTTTCCACTGGAAGTGCTGTGGATTTCCCCTCTTTGGGCTGTTTTATCTAGAAATCTCCATCTGTGTGTTTCTTCATCTCTGCAGAGTTTCCAGTCTCTCTCTGCTCCTCCTCAACCTGCAGACTTACCGCGCATCACTATCAGTCCACAGTTCTCCATGGAGGACCTGAGAAAAGCTGTGACTGGAGTGATGGAACGAGTCAAACCAGAATTAGTCGAGTTCTCTGGAGGTAGAATGAATTATGTGTAAATATTAATCCTAAACGAGGGAATATAATTCCTTTATCTTCATTTTAGAAAGTCCATAATATAATTTCATGTCAGATTCATCAGAACGTTCAACAAGTCAAAGTCTAGAGGATCACAGTCGCATAGACGTCTTTAGAAGAAACTTTAGTTCTAATAGATTTTTATTATCATTGTAGTGTATATTTCTGTTCCACTGATCATTGGCTACTTATATAATTTGATAAATGACAACATATATTATCATATGATTATAAATATAAATACTATAATTTGATAGATGAATACACTTTTTGCTTTCTGGCTGCTCTCTAAGATTTTCCTGCATTTTCAGGGATTGTATCTTCATCCATGACGCCTGATACTCGTCAGAGACCACAAGTAACCCATCAGTTACCTGAACCAAAGACCAGAAAGGACTTCCTGACATGTGAGTATCACAGATTTACTCAGCCACAGACACACATTTACATCCAAACACTTTATATCTTTATATTTATTCCTTGTCAGCAGTGTCCTTCTCTAGTTTCTTCAGAAGCTCTTGAGGGGTTGTTCAGACTCAGTGTAGCTGATCTACAGGCTAAAGATCATGATGATGTAGCTTATATAGTGACATTTCAGTCCATAGACTCATTATTCTGAAGTTACCACTGAGCTCATATTAAAAAATCCTTTTCAAACATTTGTGTCTCCTTCACTCAGTATCACATGAACATGAAGCTTATAAGCCGCTGTATCAATTTATGAATGAATGTCATCTGTGAGTGATATTTTTCATAAAAAGGTCAGTAGTTCTTTTATTTAAAAGTCAGTAGTTCTGTTCAGCTCGTCCAGCTGCTCGACATCAAACCACAATTAGACACAATACTGCAGTTCAGCTCCTGCAGCTTCATTGGATGGGAAATGCAGGTTGTGCTTTTATGTCCATATTCAGAACTGATTAACATTATCAGTGAGGCATTTCCTTAAGGGACAGCAATCCTGTCATATTACATTACATTTAGCAGACGCTTTTATCCAAAGCGACTTACAAATAATGTGGTACATAGAACAAACATAGTCAGGCCTTAAAGGAGGCCAAAGGGTAATAGTGGGGTAGAGAAGGGAAGGAGGGCAAGAAGGAGATGAGGTTGGTAGTGGTTAGATTTGCAAGTGGCGATTAGAGTAAGTGCTCCCTGAAGAGCTCTGTCTTCAGGAGTTTCTTAAACATAGCGAGGGACGCCCCTGCTCTGACAGTGGAAGGTAGCTTGTTCCACCATTGGGGAATCAAGTATGAGAACAGTCTCGAATGCTTTGTGTGACTGTTTGGCAAAGCTAAGCGACGTTCATTGGAGGATCGCATCGGCCGGGCGGTGCTGTAAGCCTTTAGGAGCGAGTGCAGGTAGGAAGGAGCCTGCTCTGTTAACACCTTGTAGGCAATCATAAGAGTTTTAAATTTGATACGAGCAGCAACCGGTAACCAGTGGAGCTCAATGAGCAGTGGGGTGACATGCGCCCATTTTGGTTGGTTAAAGACCAGACGCGCTGCAGCGTTCTGAACCATCTTCAGTGGTTTTACAACACAGGCCGGGAGGCCCGTCAGTATGGCATTGCAGTAGTTGAGGCGTGAGATGACCACTGCTTGTACCAAGAGTTGGGTGGCTCGTTGTGTTAGAAACGGCCGTATCTGTCTGATGTTGTACAGCGCAAAGCGGCAGGACCGAGCCTCCGAGGCAACATGGTGCGTAAAGGAGAGTTGGTCATCTACCATAACCCCCAGGTTCCTAGCAACCTTTGTCGGGGAGAGTGAGAGTGAGTCGATGGTTATGGTGAAGTTGTGTTGAATGGATTGTTTAGCTGGTATAACCAGAAGTTCAGACTTGGACAGGTTTAGTTGAAGACAGATAGAGCTGGGTGTCGTCAGCATAGCAATGGTCCAAGAAGCCATGTGAGCGGATAACCCGGCCTAGAGAGGTGGTGTAAATAGAAAAGAGAAGGGGTCCCAGTACCGATCCCTGGGGAACCCCAGTGGATAGCGAGTGGGCTGAGGAGAGCTCTCCATGCCACGATACCTTGAATGAGCGCCCAGTGAGGTACGATCTGAACCATAGTAGCGCATTGTCTGAGATACCCATGTTTGATAGAGTAGATAGGAGAAATTCATGAATATTAATGAAGTTTATCGCTTGTATGATCGTTTTCTGTTGTAGTGTGACTCTGAGATCAGTGATCTGACCCTGAATTCACTCTTTATTGAAACAGCTTCCAATGAGTTTTAGATCTAGAGAAGTTCGGCCGCACAGCCTACTCACACTGACCTCACACACCTGGAAGAACATACAGTCATATGCAAAAGTTTTGGTGCCTCCTGTCAAATGACCTGTTTAGTTGATTTTCTAAGTGAAGTAAGTGAACATCCTCCACAGAGATCATCCTTCAACATGCTTTAATACACAGCTACTGTTCATGTACTGAAGTGGGGGAAAACGTGGTCTGTGTAAAAGATTGTGGTGCAAAATGTTGGTTTTCTATCTGAAAAATGCTGAACTCAGCAAATAAATAGAAAAATGTCACATTTATCTGTGTTCTTTGAAGAAGGTGTGTTCCCTTATTTTCAATTAGAGAATCAACAAAGCAGGTAAGGAACCTGAGGGTGTTCATACTTTCACCACTGAACATCAACTGCATGTAGAAATTCATACATCATAACTATATTTCAGAATCAACTCATCAGTCTTTGGTGAAAATCCTCATTTTACTACATTCACTTCATGAACTGGAGCAGCAGCTGTAAGTGCCAGTTGTTGAGATGGTGGGACTGGTTGAGAGTGATGATGTCACACTTCAGTTCTAGAGCAGCTGAAATGTGAAATGCTCACACATTTGGTTCTTCTAGACAATTAAAAACAAATTAAAACAGATTCATATAAATGATTTGTTATATTTTCAGTTTGTCTTCCATGTAAAGAAACCCAGTCTTTTGTACTTCTGCTCTGCTCTGTATTCTGTTATTGTTTCTGCTCCTCTTATTCACTGGATGCCATGTTTACTCAGTGCTGCTTAAAACTGACCCTGATATTAATTTTAATGAGTGATTTTGTGTCTTTTTTTTCCACAAATAGTTTTGAAGAAATAGTATTAATTTTATTTTCTCTCCTCCATCAGATTCCTGTCAGATCTCTCTGGATCCAAACACAGCAAACAGACGACTCGCTCTGTCTGAGAGGAACAGAAAAGTGACATTAATGCAGGAGATCCAGAAACATCCTGATCATCCAGAGAGATTTGAAAGAATGTTGCAAGTTCTCTGTAGAGAAAGTCTGACTGGACGCTGTTACTGGGAGGTCGAGTTTAGGGGATATTATTTTGATATTGCAGTGTCTTATAAAGGCGTCAGTAGGAAAGGTAATGATTCTGGATTTGGCTTTAATGAGAAGTCCTGGAGTCTGATCTGCTACGACTCCAGATTGTCTTTCAGTCACAATAATAAACAGGCTGGACTCCCTGTAAAGTCCAGCTCCTCCAGAATAGGAGTGTATGTGGATCACAGTGCAGGAATTCTGTCCTTCTACAGCGTCTCTGACACAATGACCCTCCTCCACAGAGTCCACACCACATTCACTCAGCCCCTCTATCCCGGATTTGCAGTTTATGGTACTGATGGTGATTTTCTTCAGATCTGTGATCTTAATTAAAATACTAATAAAAGCTGAAAATGTGTTCATCTGCAGTCGCATGTGGACAACTAAGAACAAAGAATCTGACAGATTATTAAACAACATATAACACAGCAGCTTTAAATCTGTCCTGTATGTACTGAACACTGTGGATTGTGGACTTTTACAGAACACAGATTTAATGTCTTTAATAAATGTCCATGTTGTGAATATAAAGCTGAAATAAACTGAACATTTTATTTGATTCTCAATGCTTGTATTGTAGTTTTGCTTTGTCAAAATACTGCAAAACATGATGTCTTAGCAGTGAAATGGTCCTAAATCAATCAGTAAAATGCCAGAATGAAGCAGCATTATCTGCCAGTAGAACGGGATCATTTCACCACACAGTCTTATTTAAAACAAGCACAAATGTCTAGAAACAGTTTGAATAATCTCATGTTATTCATTCATATCCATAGACATTCTCAGGTGTAGCAGGTGAAGCTAAAACAGCACTGACTCAGTAAAAAGTTTCCATTTGGAGTAAAAAGACACTGAAATGACTCTGTGCAGATTTAAAGGCTCTTAATGTGTTGATGTAAATTCCATCTGTTGGTTTGATGCTCATATTTCCTGCTGCTGCTTCAGTTCCACACACAGATCATAGAGTCTGTCATCAGCACCTCCATCACAGTCTGCAGCTCTGACACCAAACACCACTTAGACAGGATACAGAGCATGGAGGTATGAGGCTTTGTTCCGACAGCAGTGAGACACACACACACACACACACATATATATATATATTACTAGTTCTCTACTCTAGTTCTACTCAAAAGGAGCTGACATTGCTACTTTATTACTGCGATATTTCAGCCATTGTTCCCCATCCTGAACTCTTCTACTACCTCCACTTCAGAACTTGTATCCACTCACACCACTAGCATGTCCCCATGCACCTAAGGCTGTATAGCACCTTGCACATTCCTCTTATTGTAATTTTTTGTAGATCTCTATTTTATTTTATTGTATACTCTTTTATTTTATTTTAGTTTTTGTTCCTTGTAGGGAAGTGCACATTGAATCTTGTACTTGTTCAATGACAAAGGTATTCGTATTTGAATGTACTTGGCTATTGTTTTTGAGTTTGATCCAAATCAGCTAAAATTGTTACTTTTCAGTATTTGCCTCTATCTAGTAAAGTTTCAGCAGGGTCTTGCCCTTTTTTGAAATAAAATGAAAAGTAGAATCATTATTTTTAATAAAATAAACTAAGAAATGAGTTGATATGAAGCATTTGAGCAAAATCATAGTTTATAAAAGCTTAAACATTTTTAATGTAAAAGAATACATTCATTTTCTGAACGCAGAGCAGCCTAAATCATTTTAACACTGCGGTTATATTCTTAAGAGCTTTTAAGCTCGAATTATAGGAGTTTAAAACGGTGCTTCATATACATTCATGACATCTGTGAGCTGCTCTGCTCACCAACCAATCAGCACTCACTAGCAGTAAAGCCTGCTTTCTGCTGCCCAAAGCTTAGTAAGTAGAGCAATGTATTTCACTAAAAACTTATCTATATGTTTCCTGTTTTCTATGGAACATGGGTTTTGGGTAGCAGGAATTACTGCTACTGAGTGCTGATTGTTTGGTGAGCGGAGCAGCTCATTGGCTGTTCACGCTCATAGACATCAAAGACATACATGAGGCACCATTGTGAACTCCTATAGCTTGAGTTTAAAAATATAACAGTGATGTTAAAATGTTTTATGCCATTCAGTGTTCAGGAAATGATTGTATTCTTTTCTATTAAAATATTTAAGCATTTATAAACTATGATTTCGCTCAAATGCCATTTATAACCCATTCATTTTGGACTCGCTCAGGAGCGCCCTCTAGTGTTTAAGGAACCTGAAAGACATTACTAAGCCACTGAGTCAAATCAAATCGCTTTTATTGTCACAGCACATTTCCACAGTAGTAAATGCACAAAATAACAAACATAAGTGCACCGTCCTACACAACAAATCTACAACATATACACATTATAATACACACTACATGCACTATCCCAACACAAAATATGCAGATATAAACTCTGTAAGATATCCACATTATATACGCAAGTACGATTACGAGTAATGTTGGGTGTGTTTATGTTGTGTTCTAATGGTAGGCATCCAATAAGAAAGGAGGGAGATACAAGAGGCTGAGGGGTATCTAATGTTTATATTGTAAGCAGGAAGTGTAGCAGGGGTGGTTTGAAACACATTGTAGGTCATTCTCATTAACTGTGTTCTTCACCCTCATTTCATTCATACTTTGCGCATACATGGAGAGTTCATAACATTTTAATATATGGCTGTTGTCAGAAGAAAGCCTCCAATCTCCAAAATGGTAACTTTACAGGAGAAAGAGAAAACATACTTTACTTTTAATGTAAGTCAATGGAGCCAGACATTTTTTCAAGTCATTTTGGGTCATTTCTTTTAGTCCATTCATCATGAAATTTACAGACAATGTGAAAGATAACAGGGTTTTTCAAATGATGTCAGAAACAGAACAAACGTCAAAATTCGAGATACAAGGTTACAAGTTTACAGCAATACGTAATTTTTAAATAAAGAATTCATCAGAATTGAAATAGGCCATCTTAAAAATGGGATATTTTTAGCAATTTATATATAAAAGCATTCACATCTTTTACACAGTATTTTAATTGTAGACATTTTTACTTGTTTTAAGTAGTGTATTAAAGTGATCTTGTTAAATAGGCAATCATTCTGTTTGTTTTAAGCATTGTATTGATTCCTGCATTGACTAGATTTAAGATGGTTTCAAGATGTCAGTTTTTACAGCACATTTTAATTAAGATCACATATCCGAAGAAAATGATCATAAATATATACCGCAAATCCGGGATAGAGGGGCTGAGTGAACGTGGTGTAGACTCTGTGGAGGAGGATCATTGTGTCAGAGATGCTGTAGAAGGACAGAATTCCTGCACTGTGATCCACATACACTCCTATTCTGGAGGGGCTGGACTTTACAGGGAGTTCAATCTGTTCATTATTGTGTTTGAATGAGAAACTGGAGCCAAAGCAGTTCAGACTCCAGGACTGATCATTACACCCAAATTTAGAGTCATTACCTTCTCCTTTCCTGCTGATGTCTTTATAAGACACTGCAATATTAAAATTACCCATGACAAACTCGACCTCCCAGTAACAGCATCTAGACAGACTTTCTCTACAGAGAACTTGCTGCATGCTATCAAATCTCTCTGGATGATCAGGATATGTTTGGGTCTGATGCATCACTGTCATTTTTCTGTTCCTCTCAGACAGAGCGAGTTTTCTGTTTGCTGTATTTGGATCCAGAGTGATCTGACAGGAATCTGGTGGAGGAGAGGAAAAGAATGTCAGTACTGTCTCTTTAAACTATTATTCTTCATGCGTTATTTATTATTTCATTTATACCTTTCACATATCGCCTTTCATACACTGTCATGAAAATGTAATCTCACTGAAAGTCTGGACTATATTTTAAAGATTTTTTATAGTCTATTCTTTATTAAAGTTGCCAGCAATTATTATCTAAAAATAATAATCTTCTTGAAAATATTTGGATATATTGCCAACCAGGAGATACCCCCTCAAACACACACCACATCTAGTGCAGCTTAGGACTTTCTTTGTTTTCTTTAGCCTATAAGGTTTGTTAGACTTAACTGATTGAATAAAACACAGAGAACGTTTCAGTCAGGGCCACTACTAAGTGTAGGTGTAAACATAGCTAGTAAAGAGGCAACCACATGTATATGGTTGAGCAAGTCTGTGATACTCACTTTTCAGGAAGTCCTCTCTTGTTTTTGGCATAAGAGCAGTAAGGACTATTCGAAAAGAAACAAAGAAATGTAACTCCTGTTTAATTGATTTATATAGGATGAGTCTTTTAATATTATTGAGTATACCTCCAGACAGTTTAACCAGTTCCAGTTCCACTCGCTGCATCACTCCAGTCACAACTTTCCTCAGTTCCTCCATGGAGAACTGTGGACTGACTGTGATAGAGGGTAAGTCTGCAAACTGAGGAGGAGCAGAGAGAGACTGGAAACTCTGGAGAGAGATTAAAAACACAGATGGAGATATACTGAGCTTTCAAGAGCTGAAACAAACTTTACTGAGAAGAGGTTATGAGCAGTTCTAATGGAAAGCCCTTTGTGAAGGACATGCTTTCTACTGTGTTACTATAGATGAGTGTCAGTGATGTTACCTGGAGGAAATGGATGTGATCCTCTGAGTGTGAAAGCTGCTCCAGCTCAGCGTCTCTCCTCCTCAGATCAGCATTCTCCTGCTCCAGCTTCTTCAGGAGGTCTTCAGCCTGACTCAGTTCAGTCTTCTCCTGAGCTCTGATTAGCTTTTTCACCTCAGAGCGTCTTCTCTTAATGGACTGAATTGCTTCAGTAAAGATCTTCTCACTGTCTTCGACTGCTGCCTGTGCAGGGTGCTGTTAGAAGACACATAGAGTGGAGGGTTTCATCAGAAGCATCTTGGATCAGTGAAGCTGTAAAGTGACCTGAAAATAGGCTCCTCAGAAGCTGGTTGGAGGAGAGCCCTGTATAAGCGCTGAATGTCAACTTCACTGGCTGGCGGTTAAATTGGCTAGCTCTTCTCTGGTCAGTATACACACCCTGACATTCTCCATAGCCTGTCTCAGCTCCTGCAGTTTATTCTCAGTCTGCTGGATTCTCTGCTGGAATTCCCTCTGAGTCTCCACCAGCTGCCTCTGTAGACAAAATGTGGATTAACATCATTCATTAGAAATTAATCTTGAAGTCAAAATGTGTGGCAGCTGTAGTATTTGGAGAGACTTAGTTTCCAGAATGATCCCCGTTCCATAGGTCAATGGGCTTGAGGAAGTTGTGGGTCCGTTTTATGCTGTAAAGAGATCAACTTGCACCTCTTCAGTAGTAAGGAACTTGAACAGCATACCCCACCTCTTCTCATATAGACTCCCAATCTTCATCAAGTAAGGACTAACTCTAAATGTGGAGTAGAATACTTTGGACAATAAGGACAGTCATAGTTGCAGTAGTGGAGATGTCAGGTAGTCTGGGCTTGGCTCCCCATATTTGACAGTCAACACAGCATCACTGGTGATGATGAAAAGCTTATCTTCCTCTGCATAATCCAATTCTGTCCCAAGACTTCAACAAAGGCTTGTTCAGACCTGGAATATTGAAGCTAGCAATCAAAGTCCTTAAATAATAATTTGGTTATTCAGTACTTTGCATCAAGGACAGTGAGATGGATAACCTCAGAACCTACCTGGGTGTTCAGGTGCAACATTCCTCCTAATTTCCACTGAAATTAGGTCAATTGTATCTAATTCTGCCAATAGCATGAAGAGTTGGCTGCTATGTGGCACTGTATTCATGAGCAAAGCCTGCTTTCTGAGACTCCTGACTCAGTTCAAGTTGAACTGCCTAATAGTCTAGTCTTGACAGATACTCTATGCTGTCTGCTGCCTCATGAAGCCTCGCTATTGCACCTAAAAGCACTTTGAAGGTTGAGTATTGAGTAATTGCAGAGATGTTAGTAGTAAAGCTGCAGAAGCAGGACTTCTTATACTCCTTGTCATCCACAATAACTAATAATGGCACCATTTTTGGGTGGCTACTTTAAGTATAAGGGGTCGGAGTTTCATCTGGGGTGCTGAATAAGATCCTGGAGAAGGGTTGTTGGTGGGGTCAGCATACCTCAGTGAGTCAGGGCTGGTTAGATCTTGGATTTTGGCCATACGCATGCTTACAAAGACTCAAAAGAGAAACAAGTAAGGACTTTGGTAGAGTCAGTCAGCAATATCTGCTGGTGAATATCTAGGGTAAACTCTTGATAAAAGACCAGTGCAAGCTTGGCTCCAATTACTGCCACACACAGTCCTAACCTGTGCATCAACTGTTGACATTGCTCTAGTTCTGAAGGGAATAAGGAAATCAAGGTGGTCATATTGGCTGGCTGTGACTGTGGCACAGAACTACTCAAAGGATTATCCTCGCCTCTCCTGAGTCTCTGCTTTGTCCTGAAGAAGCCAGAGCTTTGTGTTTTCTAACCTGACTTCTCTGGAAGACTATTTATGACCATTTTTTGCTCCACTACTCCAGGTCAAACCCTAACCACCAGTTTCTTGGCTTCTATAGAATGGGACAAACTGTAAAGAGAGTTGCCTACATAAACAGGAGTACATGCTTTGTAGAGCAACGGTGGCCAAACAGCAAAATTTGCCACTCACAGAATAGTGAGGTTTTGCTCTTGTCCAAGTCTCTCCAGATAAATCAAAGAGGTTAATCCTCTGACAGAAGGTTAACTTGGTGGAACGTACTATAGCTGTTACTGCTGAAGGCCCCAGTATACTTCAGGGCTTGCCCATAATGCTGTGTAAGAACCTCTATGGTGTGTGCTTATGAGTATCTGCTATTGCTGTAGTAATTAGCAATAAGAATAGCTTCTTCCTGCTTGAGATGGTCTAAGAGAATCTGCTAGGTCTGATTAGTAGCATTTTCCAGAAAGATGTTTTCTGTAACCTGCTTCAGTCTATAGAACTCTCTTGGGTCCTCATGCACAAAGTCTGGTATGGTAGGGTATCAGATTTCTTAATCAGATTCCTAGATCATGTGGTGGTGATGGCGTTTACATGACCATTTGAATAACCGAATAACTGTAGAAATTCGATTATGACTGAATTATTCCGCGCATGTATACGCACTCAGTGTGTTCATCCAGGTTATAGACTCCAGTCAGCATCTTCTAGACAGTCCTGTAGCTCTACTTTTCTCATTTGTCCACTTCTTCATTGTACTAGCCACAGATTTAGCAGAATTTATCTTCTGTCTAACCTCAGAGAGGCCCAAGAGAGGCTCAAAGCAGTGTGAAGAAGAGCAATCTGCATTCTTTTAAAACAGCGTAGCATTGATCAAATGTGTAACTCTCCTAGTAGCACAAGTAACATGCTGCCTGTATAGTTCTTCAGCAAGGTTCCTGTTTAGCAGTAACAGGTCAGCAATTTGTTACTGAGTGAATGAAAATTCACAGTTGACAGATGAAACTGTGAGATCTGTGGTCAGCTAGTATAATAAACTGACTGGTAGGTTGGAAGTGTGTCCGAGTCACAGGTTTGTATTTGCTCAGTGTGCCTTGTGTTTCTTCAGCCTGGGTCTAATCACTGAAGCCCTCTGTTATCCAGATGGGAGTTAAGGTTTGAAGCTGGACTGACTGCAAAGTGTTACAAATGACACAGTGCACTTCCCCAATCTGTGCCTGTGTCTGCTATAGAGAGGCATACACTGCCTGATATTCAGCATGTTTTATGTGCTGTTTTATCTCATAAGACTCACGGACAAAAAAGAAAACATTAGAAAGAGCTGAACTGATGTTGCCACCAGTGGTGCCCTCTTGAGGCGAAAGGTTCGCTGCCATGTTCTGTAACTGACCCTCACCAACATCCCTATGGTGCCTATTAAGGTTATGTTTATATTGTGAAAATTTTGCTCCTTATTACAATTTTAAAGCACAACAATAATAATTGGTGCACTGTTTATCCATAGCATGCAAGAAATTACATTTTCAGTGCAGCAAAAACGTTTCCAGGAGCTACAGAAAATGATGGAAACAGAATTTGAGCATAGTTACCAAATCAAACTGCTTTATGATCAAAACAAACACACATTTTATTTTATCCCAAAACCAAACACAATTTGTATTACAAGTTTCATCAGTAAGTCACTTCTAATCACCTGTCCCATGTTTTTTTTTTTTTTTTTTTTTTACAACTTATCACAGCTGAGTTTTGGCTGACCAAAGTTCATTTACTGTTCTGTTTGGCTTGTTGACAAACTGGTTTTGGCAGTACTTACCTGCTTCTCAGATCTTTCTGCTGCAGCTGAAACTGTCTTATGACCACTGTGTTCATCCATTACACACAAATAACAGATAAACTGCTGATCAGTGCGACAGAAAATCTCCAGCAGTTTGGCATGATGAGAGCAGATCTTCTCCTGCAGATTCATGGAGGCTGCAACCAGTTTATGATTCTTGCAGGCAGGAGATTCATAATGAGGCTGAATATGAGCTTCACAAAAGGAGAGCAGACACACCAGACAGGACTTAACAGCTCTGAGTTTTGTTCCACTGCAGACGTCACACTCCACATCTCCAGATCCAGCAGGAGATCCAGCAGGAGGAGTAGCTTGGAGCCTCGTCAGACCCTCAACTAGTTCAGCCAGCATGGTGTTCTTGTTGAGAACAGGCCTTGGAGTGAAGCTGTGTCTGCACTGGGGGCAGCTGTAGACCCCACTCTGATTATTCTGATCCCACTGGTCCTTAATACAGCCCAGACAGTAGCTGTGTCCACAGGGAATAGTCACTGGATCCTTCAGTAGATCCAGACAGATCGGACATTTAAAGAAGTCCTGAGTTTTTAGAGCAGCTTCTGCCATTTTACTGCACACAGAGACGAACAGAGCGAGCAGAGAAAGAGAGACTTTACTTTCGTTTCTCCACTGATCTGCTGATTCTGTGGGAGTGGCTTTCTGAGCCCACTGACACAGCTGTCGTTGATGTTATTTTCTTTTCTTAATATGTAAATGTGTAGAACAGAAATAATACTAAAGGCCTGTCCAGTTCACATTTTTTCTTTGGTCCATTTTTATTCACAGACAAGGGTGTAAATAGGGGGTTTGTAGGATATGCTTACTGAAATGTTGCAACAGAAACCTCACTCTTAGTGAAATAGATCATGTGCCTCATCAGTCTACCCCAACACTAGACCCTCTTCATCCTGTGACAGTAACAACAATGATTTGAAATGTCATTAAGAGTGCAGGCTGATCACAAATTCTCTAGAGCTTGCTGCAGCTCTCTAGCTCCACCGTGTGCTAAACCAGAGCATGGGAAGTTTGGGGGTGGGGCTAATCCCAAAATGGAAGTCAGCTCTGCCCTTTGGCCCAGCTGTAAAATGTCTACAATGTGCTTAGATGGCTAATATGTGTTAAGTCATGCCTGACTGCAGGAGAATATGAGTGTAACGTGTGATAAGTCTAGACTTTCTTCAACAACACTTCATGGTGGCGATGAAAAATGGTTCACCTGGAATGAGAGAGAAATTTTCCCTGCAAGAAACATGGCCTGAGCGGGGACTACACTGCAGTTACACAAAGTCTTATTGCTACTGAGGTGCCATTGTGGTGAAAAACACAAGTTTAGCCCAGGCAATACAACAGTTCTTATTCACCAATATCTTCCAACGTTTTTTCTTAAATTTGTTCCCGAGGAAGGAACAAGTTTTACAACAGATTCATGACATGTTCTTAAACCGCAGGGTTGTTCCCACTTGAGTGTGTGTAGATTCTGATCTTACCCAGGAAAAAATCCCAAATAAGAATAGGAATTTGTGCATGGACATCATTAAACATATAAACAAGCCTGTATTTCACATAACATAGTGTAGAACACATGGTCAAAGCATACCAGCTTACTTTTAGGTCACTGTGCATTTCAAAAAGGAAGATTTTTAACTTAAGCCAGCCTGTCTAATAGGAGAGGTCAGCAGTACACAGAATAGAAATTTTCCAAAAGACTAATGACTGTACTCTAAAGTTTAGTTTTAGTCTTTTGATGTTTTACTCACACCCATGCATAAGTATGTGAGGTCAGTGAGAGTACAGTGAGTGGTCGACACTCCCGAGATCTAAAGCTCAGCGTGAAGCACAACTATCTGACCCGAAACTCAGGGCCACAATCTCAGTGTAATACTAAAATAATAGATCAGCATTAATGTATCAAGTGATATTATTGTGGTACCTGTATTGTCCCTTAAAGTCAAACTGAAATGAATTAGACCCTCTTTATCTTGTTAATTCATGCCCCTGGACATATTAATCACAGTTCATGATGATATCATTGAAAAGACAAAATTCTTTTTTTTGGTAATCTTCCATCAGAGTGCCACACATATAAAACACCTGAGTTTTAATTACATTGCCATGCACCAGTGGGCAGGGAATAATAATAATGACCAATAATATGTATCATCAACATAAATAAATAATCGCTAAGAGTCCCTCTCTGCTACCACGATTCACCCAGAAATATGTCATGGTACAGAAGGGAAATGTGTTAGAATTTTTTATTTAGTTTGACTTTAAAGCTGCATTGTGTATGTTTTGGGAATTTGGAGACCTCTCTGGTGGGAATGGGCCCCTTCCCCGAGTGGATGAATTGGATGATTGTGAGCCCATTGAAAGCATTTTCAAAGAACACTCAGTCTCTGAGCTGTCAAAAGCTCTGATGATGTAAGTGAATTTCCGACTATTGTTAACATGTCATCATCAGCATAATGTTGATCTTCATTTTGAGCCTATGCATGTGCCATTAATACTTAAAATATTAGACACCAAATCCCTGAGGCCTCTGACTTTTAAATGATCATTTTTAGGCTTTAGAGGCTCATTAGTATCAACACATGGATATCGTATTTAAGTTGGCTTTATTTCTATGCTTTTTTTATTAATATATATTTTCTCAGATTGCAGTTTTGGAGCTACAGCCACAACACGTTGCAGGATCGTAGAGCCAATAGGGTAATATTGTGCTTGTCCTGAAAACAGTACATGTGTCAGTCCCAAAATATTTTTTCCCAATATTCCCAATGTAATTCAATCTACCTACCAAAGATGACCCCTGTGATGGACTGTCTAGGGTGATTCGTGCCTTTTGCCCAGTTACTGCTGGGATAGGCTCCAGCACCTCCTGGACCCCAGGAGGATAAGCACCTTATAATGTGTGTGTGTGTGTGTGTGTATAATATAAATTACCTCAAAAGGGACACCTCTCACACTGACCTTGAAAATATGTATAGGCTTACAGACATATTACACTAGCACACATATTAGCAACCACCTGGAATGCCATACCAATGATCAAGAAACACCTTAGAAACCTCCTGGGGGTATTTAAATGCATATGTACATATAGTCAAAAACCTTGTATCTCCATTTTTCTGCATCATTTCAACACAAAAGCCATCCTTTACATGGATCAATAGAAATGCTCTAAAATCACTTAATATAAAATTTACAAAATTGCATTGAAACAAAAGAGTGTTTTTGCTTTGTCCTGTGAAGTTACTATTTTGGCCATACATGTTTTTCTTTGGATTCTTTGGTAATATATTTGTGGTTAAGTAAGTTTGTGAAACATTTCAGGAATCTTCTCTGGTCTCTTTTCTGCCAAGCAGCAGGAGTCAAAGTAAAAACTGAATATGCTGAATGCAGAATAATCATAGAGCCACGGTGCCCATACTTTTGTGGCTCATATTATTTTCAGCATGCAGTCTGAGACCAAGACAGCACAATTAGACTCTTTCATAACGAGACCTTCTAACCACAAGAGTCGATAGTTTGCAAAGATTATATGGGGCAGATTTTGCTGTTTAGGGGTAAATTTATGTTGGTGGGATCCAGACCCTGCCTACGACTCCATAGACCCAAAGACCGGCTCTGGTCAGGAGCCAGCTATTGTCGTCTTCTCCTCTGGTCAGTATACTCACCCTGAGATTCTCCACAGCCTGTCTCAGCTCCTGCAGTTGATTCTCCGTCTGCTGGATTCTCTGCTGGAATCTATTCACCAGCTGAGTGTCAGTCAGCTGCTTTGGTAGACAAAATCCAACAAAACTTGTGTGTCACATTTACATTAAGATTCCTCTTTTGGTTGCCTTCCAACCATTTGTAGAGCAATATGTACACAAAACAGCTATAAAAGTAAGGCAGTTTCACACACATACGACTGTAGATAAAACACACATTCAGCTTTTATTTACATTTGACTTAAGATCACATATCTGAAGATAATTAAGACAATAATGAAACCCAAAACCAGCATAGAGGGGCTGGGTGAATGTGGTGTGGACTCTGTGGAGGAGGGTCATTGTGTCAGAGACGCTGTAGAAGGACAGAATTCCTGCACTGTGATCCACATACACTCCTATTCTGGAGGAGCTGGACTTTACAGAGAAATTAGTTTGGAAATGATTGTGTCTGAAATAGAAAAGGGAGTCGGAGAACGTTAGACTCCAGGACTGATTATTACATCCAAATCCAGACTTATTACCTCTTTCTTTCCTGCTGATGCCTTTATAAGACACTGCAATATCAACATGATTCCTGCTAAACTCGACCTCCCAGTAACAGCGTCCAGTCAGACTTTCTCTACAGAGAACTTGCTGCACTATATCAAATCTCTCTGGATGATCAGGGTATATTTGGGTCTGACGCATCAAAGTCACTTTTCTGTTCCTCTCAGACAGAATGAGCCGACTGTGTACTGTGTTTGGATCCAGAGTGAGCTGACGGGAATCTGATGGAGGAGAGAAGAAAAAATATTAATTCTTGAAACTGTTATTTATTATCATTTTATTCACACAATTCTTTTCATACACTGATGTTCAGCAAACAGTGCTTTAAGTAGATGCAAATAAAGACAACAAAGACAATAAAACAACTCAAAGTAAATTAAGGCAAATGCTCAGCGGTGGTGGGTAAATACAGCAAATGACTGAGTAAAACTAGTGCAAAAATATATCGCTTTTTGTCGGAAGACACACAAGGTTCTCTTTTTTTATGTTTGACAGTTTGGAGAAAATTTGAAAACACCTGTTGCTCTTTACATTGTCTGTAAATTTCATGATGATTGGACCAAAAGAAATGACCCAAAATGACCTGTAAAAGAACCTGGTTCCATTGACTTACATTAAAAGTAAAGTAAGTGTTTTCCTTCTCCTGTAAAGTTACCATTTTGGAGATATAAGTGATAAGTGATACTTTTTTGATCCCACAACCAGGGAAATTCCACCTCCGCATTTAACCCATCCGTGAAGTGAAACACCACATACACACTAGTGAACACACACACTAGGGGGCAGTGAGCACACTTGCCCGGAGCGGTGGGCAGCCCTATCCACGGCGCCCGGGGAGCAGTTGGGGGTTAGGTGTCTTGCTCAAGGACACCTCAGTCATGGACTATAGGCCTTGGGGATCGAACCGGCAACCTTCCGGTCACAGGGCCAGATCCCAAACCTCCAGCCCACAACTGCCCCCAATATGAGGTTTTCTTCTCGAGAACAGCGATATAAAGACAAAAAATATTAAAGTAGCAAGTCAATAAAAGATAACCAACAAGACGGTAAAGTAAGGAAGTGCATTCTGAGCTGTTAAAACTGGTAATAAGTCGTGGCAATTTCCCCCCTGAGGTCCCAATAAAAAGTTTGTGTAGGTTTATGTACCAAAAACAGTCACATGATCACTTTCCCACCTCCCTTTAGTCATGAGAAATAAACAGGGTGTTGATACGGTCTCTATAAGACTGATAAATGTAAATAAGGTCTGTTCTGATTGGATGTCCTGTATTGTGCCTCATTCAAAAAGTTTGGTTTTTCATGACATCACAAAAGCAAATCACTTAAAATGGGCCCTTGGGGCAACTTAGTTTTTATGTACCACATGGGCTTGACAGTAAACAGTTTTTAAAGTTTTAACAATGTAAACATATGCCAAACTCTTTCACTTCCATAAAAAAGACTTTGCATGATATGAGCTTCTTAAAACTAGGCATCTGTGTGAATCCTGTCAATTTTGGTACTTTATAAGATGCTTTTTTCAATGGTTTTCACAGGGTCATCAATTGGTAGTATAGAATTAAAGCTCTGTACAATCAAGTTACATCAATTCTACAGGACATTTAACAAAAACACTGAATCAGGTCTTGATGCTAGAAATAAAAATCTTTGGAAATCTTGAATTGTTACATCAGCAAGTAATGAAATGTGACAACTGTTCTCTCACTGTCACGTGTGATTCAGGAGTATTTTCTGTCAATGAAAAATATTACTGATGGATGATATTCATAAAAAAATTGGTAACATGGAGTTAAGCCTCATGTACAAGTGATATTAAGTGTAGGAGATACAAATATTAGAAAATGGTTTTTAATAGTAACATAGTGCTATGGACACATTTCATTACGTAAGCTACATCATTGTAATCTTTAGTGTTTACTTAGGCTACACTGAGTCTAGAACTTCTGAAGAAACAGAAGAGGGAGACTGCTGGAAGGTTTTGAATGTAAATGTGTGTCTGGTTGATTAAATCTGTGATACTCACATTTCAGGAAGTGCTCTCTGGTCTTTGGTTCAGGTAACTGAGGGGTTACTTGCGGTCTCTGACGAGTATCAGGCCTCATGGATGAAGATGCAATCCCTGAAAATGCAGGAAAATCTGAGAGCAGCCAGAAAGCCAAACCACACACTGATGTGAAGCCAGTGTGACACCAGATAAAGTGCAGAGTGACTGTGAAGGAGGTCAGTGTGATGGACTAAACCTACACACTTTAGATTCTTGGGTCTATATACGGCAAGTAACATTTAAAGAACCTGTTGCGTGATTAAAGGGTTCTTTGCATCATGAAAGGGTTCTTCAGATTAATGAAGAATGTGCTGTAGATAACAACTTTCTGAAAAATGCTTTTTATTGTAATAATGTCAAGCTTGTTACTATAGCAGAATCATTTTGGTGCTATATAGAACTCTTTGCAAAAAAGGTCCTATATATAACATAACATATAACATAAGAAGAACAATTTTACAATGCAAAGAACCCTTTTATCAAGCAAAGGTCTTCTTGAGTGTTACTGGCCATATATAGAACCATTTTCTTCAGTAAAGAACCATTAAAGAATCATCTTTTTAAGTGTGTAGTTGGTAAGACTGGGTACTGTTTCTAATTCATCAGACCGTATTTTCAGTGAGGCTCAGGAAAGAGTAGCCAGTGGTCAGTGGAATATCTAAACACATTATAGTGAGAAATATATACAAATATTAGCCACAGAACAAATCTTGGTTTTAAAAATGTTGCTTGGTCTCTTGAAGCTCTTAAAAATAAAGATAAAGGTATTTAATTCTCTTCTAGTCTTGAGGATTACTATTCTGACATCATTCATTCTACCTCCAGAGAACTTGACTATGTCTGGTTTGACTCGTTCCATCACTCCAGTCACAGCTTTCCTCAGGTCCTCCATGGAGAACTGTGGACTGATAGTGATTTGGGGCAAGTCTGCAGGTTGAGGAGGAGCAGAGAGAGACTGGAAACTCTGCAGAGATGAAGAAACACACAGATGGAGATTTCGAGATAAAACAGCCCAAAGAGGGGAAATCCACAGCACTTCCAGTGGAAAGGCTGACACGCCTTCTGTAGATGATGAGAGAGTCAGTGATGTTACCTGGAGGAAATGGATGTGATCCTCTGAGTGTGAAAGCTGCTCCAGCTCAGCATCTCTCCTCCTCAGATCAGCAATCTCCTGCTCCAGCTTCTTCAGGAGGTCTTCAGCCTGACTCAGTTCAGTCTTCTCCTGAGCTCTGATCAGCTCTTTCACCTCAGAGCGTCTCCTCTCAATGGACTCAATCAGTTCAGTAAAGATCTTCTCACTGTCCTCCACTGCTGCCTGTGCAGAGCACTGTTAGGAGACACACAGAGAGGAGGGGCTTCATCTGAAGCTGCTCTTTCACTCACTTCTCCACAGTGGGGCTGGAAAGTGGTCCACGTTCAACTTCACATACTTTTCTTTATGTTATTAATAATTCCACTGGTAATTAATTTTAAAAGTATTCATTTAATTAGCTAAATATCTACAAATATTTCACGTTGTGTATTACATGGGTAAATTTTACACGTTTAATTTGTTTAGTTGATGCTACAGTCTGCCAGCCATGTACTTGGCTTGGCACTTTCTAGCTTGCCAACATCTTGTAAAGTTGTTAGCTCTTATTAATATTTAAATACTATTTCAAAAGTATGTAGTTTGAGACACAAAGTCGAAAGTGTGTATTTTATAACTATTTTATGCATTTTTTAAAAACAGAAGAAACTAATTCCTGTGTTTGAAATGAATATGACGCCTACAACTCCACTGACCCAGGGTTGGCTCTGTTCATGAGTCAAATATTGTCTTCTCCTCTGGTCAGTATACTCACCCTGAGATTGTCCATAGCCTGTTTCAGCTCCTGCAGTTTATTCTCCGTCTGCTGGATTCTCTGCTGGAATTTCCTCTGATTATCCACCAGCTGCTTCTGTAGAGAAAACACAATAAAACCCATATTTACATGCTGATTTATGAATTGGTCTTTTTTACAGACATTAAAAAAGCACTACACTCTGACCAAAACTGTATAATATGCCACATAACACAATATTACAAATCCAGTTTGAAAAAGTTGACAGTAATGCCAATCAAACCTTTAAACAACATTTAATAAGCATTTGAGGAACTGAAAGCACATATTGATCCAGTTTTGAAAGCTGATATTTTTACATTTGTTCAGTTATATAAGTGTTCACTTGTGAAACTCTATGGGGAACTTTGCTGTTGTATTTTGCACATTTTTCCGCATTTTTTGAATGGGAGCAGGCTGGTCTAACACCTCCACTCGATTACACAGCCATGCAGAATGTTTGTTGGTGTTGAAATAAGCATAGATGTCCCTGAAATGACAGCACCTAAAGTACGGCATATGTTGCTCCAAAGATATTTTAGCGTTAATGGTGCTTTTACAAAACACCATGACAGGCCCTGGCTTTTTAGCTTTATACTGGTAACAATCTGGATGGTCCTTTCCTTGTTTGGCCCAGAAGAAAAGGAGCATGGTTGACTCATCACACCACAGCACATATATACAATGTGCATCAGTCTTTTTCATAAGAGCTCAAGCCCAGAGAAGTCGGCAGTGTTTCTGGACGTTTTTTTATATATGGCTTCCACTGTGAATTGTAGAGTCTTAGCTTGCATTTGTAGATGCAAAGACAAACTGTGTTTATTGACAAAGGTTTTCTGAAGTATTCCCAATGCAGTGATATCCATCAGAGCAGTGAAAGTCATTGGCATTGGGCATTCAGTTGTGGTTTCTCGCCTTTCTTTTACTACATAAATTAACTTTTGAACAGTGTGAGAGGTAATTACACAAAATTTACTTGACCAAACTTTAAATCCAGTAGGTTTTTATTTTTTTTTTACCCCCAAATCAAAATAAGGAACCTGGGGGGTGGGGGGTGTTTGGAGTGTTGGACTGAGGAGCTCTGACTATGCTATAATGAGTCTTACACCTGCATTGCTTCAGTAACAGACATTTACTCTATATCTAAAGCTATAACATTAAAATTAATGTCTTAATGGGGGAAGGACGGATTTACATTAACTTAAATATGATGCACTTTCCTTTGTATGGTGAAAATAATCATTGTGTTTCTATCAATGTTGGGGAGTAGTGAACTAACAATAATAGTGAACTAACAATAATAGTAATAATAATAATAATAATAATAATAGTAATAATAATAATACTGCTATCACTATTTCACAGTAGCTTGCTGGTACTGTAACAACATTCATATTTGCATACCCTGACAGCAAGAGGATAGTGGACCACTGGATGCCCCACTGATGGCAAAGCTGGTGGTCTACTGGCGTTTTGCTCAGCGTTTTCTGAGCGGTCCACCGGTGGTTAAGCAGCATATTAGACAAAATTCCACTCATTTTCCACTTACAGTCCAATTTACATATTGTTCCTTCCTTCCTTTCTTTAGCCATTCTTTGTAAATGAGTTCAGTAAGTCATTTTAATCTATCACACTGTCAGCAGCAACATTTTCTTTGAAATCATTTTATATCAGGCCTATGACGATTTTTTCTCTCTCTCAGTTGTTTGTAATATTTGTCCAAGTTCATTTTCAAAATAAAAGTCTGTATGAAACTAAAATCTGTATGGGGAGATTACAAACAAGTTATACTGTATACATGATGCAATAATCCGGGTGGTCCAAGGGTGGACAGTGGGGTGTCGACCTTATCAAGCCAGCGGACCGAGAGATGTTTGCTATCTGGGATCGTGATTTAAGTAGTAACATTTCTTTATTGGTATTTTTGGTGTAGTTATCCACTGAAACTACACACAGTTTTGGGCCATAAACAGCTGACATTCCTTGTATTCTCCCATGAATAGTGAAGTATTTTATTTTTTTATGTATGGTTTATGTATGGCCTGAGATCAAGTGGGCACTTTTTGTGATAAACTGAAATTTCCTCGCTTGCGAACAGGCGTCTGAATGTAAGTGCTGCATCTTTTAAGTTGGAACAGTAAGAATAAGAAGCTAAACTCACCTAATCTCTACACACTCCACTCTATACTCCACATTTATCCAACCAGCTCCTGCAGGACTTTCAGTAAATTCTTACCTGTTTCTCAGATCTTTCTGCTGCAGCTGAAACTGTCTTATGACCACTGTGTTCATCCATTACACACAAATAACAGATACACTGCTGATCAGTGCGACAGAAAACCTCTAGAAGCTTATCATGAAGAGAGCAGATCTTCTCCTGCAGATTCATGGAGGCTTCAACCAGTTTGTGCTTCTTATAAGCAGGAGATTCATAGTGAGGCTGAATATGAGCTTCACAAAAGGAGAGCAGACACACCAGACAGGACTCAACAGCTCTGAGTTTTAATCCAGTGCAGACGTCACACTCCACATCTCCAGATCCAGCAGGAGATCCAGCAGGAGGAGCAGCTTGGAGCCTCGTCTTCCTCAGACCCTCAGCTAGTTCAGCCAGCATGGTGTTCTTGTTGAGAACAGGCCTTGGAGTGAAGCTGTGTCTGCACTGGGGGCAGCTGTAGACCCCCCTCTGATCATCCTCAGCCCAGCAGTCCTTAATACAGTCCAGACAGTAGCTGTGTCCACAGGGAATAGTCACTGGATCCTTCAGTAGATCCAGACAGATCGGACAGTTGAAAGAGTCCAGAGCTTTTAGAGCAGCTTCTGCCATTTTACTGCACACAGAGACGAACAGAGCGAGCAGAGAAAGAGAGACTTTACTTTCGTTTCTCCACTGATCTGTTCATTCTGTGGGAGGGACTCTCTGCACGTGTTTGTGCTCATGAACCAATGAGACCGAGAGAAAAGAAAAGATCCCGTAAAGAACCGCTGTCCTTTACTTTTTGTCTCCTTTTAAATGGATAAAGATTAACTACATAACCGTGTGCAGTGCTGCACTGATACACAGAGCAGGACATGGTCAGTATCTGTGCTCCATTCACTGGCTGTTTTTTCAGCTCCTCTGTTGCTCCTTCATACATTTTACACAGTGATAAAAATATATTTCTGATGAAAAAGAGAAAAAGAGGGAATGTATCATCAGCACTGCAACCAAGGCGATCAGCTACCACTTCATTTTCCTCTAAAATTCTTGTAAAATGCACTGTGTTTTCTGGACGAACTGCTGTTAGAAACAATCTACAAATTAGACATATTGGTGGAATGAACAGTGTTTTTGTGCTGTGGTTAGTGTTTGAACTTGGATGCACTGTAGTGCCATTTTGTGGTGGAGTGCTGCGCAGGGTGCTTTCTGCATGGTTTGAGTGTGATCTGTGTTATTAGGTGTACAGCGTGACTGGTTCACTCCCAACCAAATGATTAGCCAACCAGATCGGACCATTGAGGGAGAGAGAGAGAGAGAGAGACAGAGATTGAGACACAGAGAGGGGGGGGGTGAAAGAGACAGAGGGAGAGTGAGAGAGAGAGGGAGAGAGCGATACACAGAGAGAGACAGAGAGAGAGAGATACAAAGAGAGAGAGAAGGAGAGAGAGAGTGTGAGAGAGAGAGAGAGAGAAAGAGGGGGGACATAGAGAGAGAAAGAGTGAAAGAGACAGAGAGAGTGAGAGAGAAAGAAAGAGAAAATGACAGAGAGAGATAGACAGAGAGAGATAGAGAGACAGAGAGAGACGGATAGACAGAGAGAAAAGGAGAGAGAAAGAGAGGGTGAGAGACAGAGAAAGAGAGAGGGGGTGGGGAGACAGAGAGAGAGAGACAGAGAGAGAGAGAGACAGAGAGAGAGAGAGAGAGAGAGAGAGAGAAGGAGAGAGAAAGAGAGTGTGAGAGAGAAAGGGGGGCAGAGAGAGAGAAAGGGTGGACAGAGAGAGAAGGGGAGGGAGAGAGAGAGTGTGAAAGAGACTGAGAGAGTGAGGGAGAAAGAGAGAGACACACACACAAAGAGAGAGAGAAAGAAGGAGAGAAAGAGAGAGGGGGACAGAGAGAGAGAAAGGGTGGAGGGGGGACAGAGAGAGAGGGGGAGGGAGAGAGAGTGAAAGAGAGAGAGGGGGGGGACAGAGAAAGAGAAAGGGTGGAGGGGGGACAGAGAGAGAGAGGGGGAGGGAGAGAGAGAGAGAGAGAGAGAGAGAGAGAGAGAGATAGAGAGAAAGAGAGAGGGGGAGAGAGAGAGGGGGAGAGAGAGAGAGAGAGACAGAGAGACAGAGAGAGAGAGAGAGAGAGAAAGACAGAGAGAGAGAGAGAGAGAGAGAGAGAGAGAGAGAGAGAGAGAGAGAGAGAGAGAAAGAGAGAGGGGGACAGAGAGAGAGAAAGGGTGGAGGGGGGACAGAGAGAGAGAAAGGGTGGAGGGGGACAGAGAGAGAGAGAGAGAGGGGACAGAGAAAGAGAAAGGGTGGAAGGGGGACAAAGAGAGAGAGAGGGGGAGGGAGAGAGAGAGAGAGAGAGAGGGGGCAGAGAGAGGGGGGGGGGCAGAGAAAGAGAAAGGGTGGAGGGGGGACAGAGAGAGAGAGGGGGGGAGGGAGAGAGAGAGAGAGTGAGAGAGAGAGACAGATAGATAGAGAGAGAAGGAGAGAGGGGGTTAATGTCGGCTCTGGGTGGCGGTCGCGGTCGCTGCCTGGACAGGCACTGAGTGCTGTGAAATCCACAGCACCTCCAGTGGAAAGGCTGACACGCCTTCTGTAGATGAGGAGAGAGTCAGTGATGTTACCTGGAGGAAATGGATGTGATCCTCTGAGTGTGAAAGCTGCTCCAGCTCAGCGTCTCTCCTCCTCAGATCAGCAATCTCCTGCTCCAGCTTCTTCAGGAGGTCTTCAGCCCGACTCAGTTCAGTCTTCTCCTGAGCTCTGATCAGCTCTTTCACCTCAGAGCGTCTCCTCTCAATGGACTCAATCAGTTCAGTAAAGATCTTCTCACTGTCCTCCACTGCTGCCTGTGCAGAGCGCTGTTAGGAGACACACAGAGAGGAGGGGCTTCATCTGAAGCTGCTCTTTAACTGACTTGTCCACAGTGGGGCTCAGTGGGGCTGGAAAGTGACCCAACACTGGGCTCCTCACTGGCTGACTGGAGGAGAGCTCTGACTGAGAGCTGAAATGGCTCCTCCAGCGGTCAGCTGGTGTCTTCTCCTCTGGTCAGTGTACTCACCCTGAGATTGTCCATAGCCTGTCTCAGCTCCCGCAGTTTATTCTCCGTCTGCTGGATTCTCTGCTGGAATTTCCTCTGATTCTCCACCAGCTGCTTCTGTACAGAAAACACAGCAAAACTCATGTGTCACATTTATATTCTTTTACAATCAGGACTAGTTATCTGGCTCTGTCTTATTAAAGTAAATAGAGTTGGGATGGGGAGGTGCTCATGCTGTCCCACATCTATCAGTGTGTTTATTCTAACTGGGTGTGTCTGACTGAACTTCACTCACTGTGCTGCTCCATATTTTAATCAACCAGCTACTGCAGGACTTTCAGTAAATTCTTACCTGCTTCTTAGATCTTTCTGCTGCAGCTGAAACTGTCTTATGACCACTGTGTTCATCCATTACACACAAATAACAGATACACTGCTGATCAGTGCAACAGAAAACCTCTGTCGTGGCAGTCGTGGGCTGGAGGTTAGGGTACTTGCCCTGTGACCGGAAAGTCGCAGGTTTGATCCCCATAGCTGACAGTCCATGAATGAGGTGTCCTTGAGCAAGACACCTAACCCGCAATTGCTCCCCGGGCGCCGTGGATAGGGCTGCCCACTGCCCCGGGCAAGTGTGCTCACTGCCCCTAGTGTGTGTGTATTCACTAGTGTGTATGTGGTGTTTCACTTCATGGATGGGTTAAATGCAGAGGTGGAATTTCCCCGTTTGTGGGATTAAAAAAGTATCACTTAACTTAAGAAATGAAGACATGTCTATAGACACGGGTCTTAAGATGTCTTGGCTATAATCACATCCTAAGATGTCTCAAGATGTACATAATATGTATGTTTAATTTTTTTTTTAATGTTTACTTTTAAATATTTTGAAGGAAATTTTAAAACAAACATTTAGATAAACATTTATAGCAAAAATTGTAGCAAAGAATTACATTTTTAAAATTATTTTTATTAAAATTATTATTATTGTTTTGTTGTATGTAGGATGCATAATGGTATTATTTATTTTAATATATATATTGTTGTATATTATTTTATAAACATATAAACATTACATACATTAGTACAAACTACACTCATGAATTTCAAGAATTTACAAGTTTAGAAAAATGTGGAATTCCCCTTTAAATGTTTCTGTTGCATTAGAAAAGCTTATGGAATCTGTAAAAAAAGTTTTTTGTGAGTGGAGACCTTGCCTTCAACATGGTGGTGGTATGAGGTAAGCCTATTGTGCAACTATTTTGGAATACAGCATTGCTGCAAAATAAAAAAATCAAATTTAGTGCTTTTAAATACGTTTTTATAGTAATTAACCCTTAATGGTTTTAAAATTTTGCTTTTTTTTACAATTAATATTTCACAATTGCTTCATTTTCTAATGAAGGTATCATTTTATGAACTTTAAAAATAATAAGGAGAACAAGAATAATAATAATAAGTGAACAGAAATGACAGTAATGTAACTTAAAGGGTTATGGAAAATCACTGTTTTAGTTTTGTATTTCCTTGTTAATCTGTTAAACATTCAGAATACTTCTATATTCAAATAATTTACTCTGCAATCCAAAGCACAGCACATGAAAAAGCACTCATATAGCTTTCAAAAATATAGATTACAGTTCTTGTTTATTGTTTCTACAACAGTGTATATGCATAGTACAATAGCATCATCACACGTGATATGTTCTACAGACAAGGAAAAACATGTTCACTCACTTTGTGTAGAGATTTTAAATATACTGCAATAAATTCACAGTTCCACAAACCAATGAATCCGATTTCAAGGTCTGCACTTATTCCATATATAAGGAATGCTAAAGCTATTAGCAGTATAGTACTATGAGCAATTATAACTGATGGGAAACAATTTTAAGACAGATTCGTATGGACTAAACAGAAAAACTGACCAAGCAGAGTAACACAGATGTCTGAACCCCAGCAGCACTCCTAACATACCTGCATGCAGAGCTTGCTGGTAGGTGGGCAATAAGGATTGTGTTGTGGGATTACATCATCTTGTAACAAAGGAAAAGGGCTGGGGAACTCCAGCCCTCAGGCAGCTCAGAAAAGTGGTTTCTGTGGGACAGAGTTTCTCGCTCTGGCTTGTACTTTCAGCTTTGTATCTTCCAGGCACAAAAAGCTACATAACACACTAAATGAAAGGGAAAGTATTATATATTCCCTTTATAGGTAGAATCTAATGTACAGTATACATACTTGCACTCATCGAAAATCAACTCAGGCATTTAGTACACAAAGAAATGTGACAAGGCTTTCAGTAATACCTATGCATAAACTCCAGCGTGGCACCCAGCTCACATGCATAGCTGATGTTCAGAGAAAGATGTTCAGTGCAGTGAAAGAAGCATCAGGATGAGACCACTTGGGTAAAAGCACAGTTAAGTGTTGACAATGATACAGACTGCCACCATACTGGATTGGGCCTGAAGAGAGGATGTTCCTTTGGAAGGACTGAAAACAACAAAGTTGATTAGATAATTCACAGTTCTATTGTTTTCATCCTCTAACATGCTTCAGTCAACACATGACAGAAATGATCATTCGCTGAATTGCATTGCAGAGAATTACTATATGAAGTGATTATTAATAAGGACTAAGCTCTATAACAGCACGCTCACCACACGCTGTATGCTATAAATTGTAGCGCTCCAAGACTTGCACTTTTAAACATTAAAGCACCATGAAGAAGTAAATTCATAAATATTGATACAGTGTTTTTAACACAGTTGTAAGGGCAAATAACAGATTAATACATTGAATGATTAAAGTGCATATATTTTAGTACTGTAACCCAGCTTTACCTAAACATTCTGCTCTTCTGTATTACCATAAATACTTCATGAAATATATTTGCTTGAAATACCTGCCAAATCCAAACATCTGTCTGACATTCGTATAGTTTTATTTAAACATGCGTCTCAGTAGTTGCTCAACTTCAGATGATTTCTGATGTGAAACATCTAAAACAAAACAGACATATGAGGTAAATGCAGCAAACCATAACAAAGAACTTAAACACAAAACAAACTGGGTTTATACACTCGCCAGCCACTTTATTAGGTACATTTCCATTGTTTTCATTTCTCAGATGTATTTCAGCATTTTTCATAACCCTACTTTATTTTTATGTGTGTATTTACATACTCTGAATGGAACCCACATCTAGGCTTCTCAGTGAGTGCAGCCTATGCAGCACTTTTTGTGTCTCTTGACATTGCAGCTGCTCTCCTCATCGGGCCGCCAGCTGTGAATGAGTTAGCCCCATTAGTTAGGCCCACCCTTCCTCTGCACGTGCTGCAGTCCCTGACAAAGCTGCCGATGTTTGTTTTGGTCTGTCTTTTCAGCACCTTGGCAAACGCTTTGGAGCACCGTCATGGCTCGGTTGTCAATCTCCACCAGTGGGCCTTGTGTTCGCCATCACAATACATAAAAATAATCTAGTTTACAGTGTATATTCATTCACCGACCACTTTATTAGGTGCTACATTGCTAGTAAAAGGTTGGAGCCCTTTTTGCCTTCAGAACTGTCTTAATTCTTCATGACACACTTTCAACAAGGTGTTGGAAACGTTCCTCAGAGATTTTGGTTGGTTATTTGTGTTCCTGCTGTCTTTCTATCACCTCGAACCAGTCTGCCCATTCTCCTCTGACCTCTCACATCAACAAGGCATTTTCGTCCACACAACTGACCGCTCACTGGATATTTCCTCTTTTTCGGACCGTTCTCTGTAAACCCTAGAGATGGTTGTGTGTGAAAATCCCAGTAGATCAGCAGTTTCTGAAATACTCAGACCAGCCCGTCTGGCACCAACAACCACGCCACGTTTAAAGCCCCTTAAATCCCCTTTTTTCCCCGTTCTGATGCTCAGTCTGCACTTCAGCAAGTTGTCTTGATCACCTCTACACACCTAAATGCACTGAGTTGCAGCCGTGTGATTGGCTGATTAGCTATTTGTGTTAACAAGCAGTCTCCAAGGAGGAGTAACAAGCAAGTCTCCAAGGAGACTTGGAGACACATATTCTTCAGTTACTGTCCTCAGCGAGCAGCGGGTGGGCCGTGAGCCCCATCCCACACCACTCAGTGCTCAGTCTCAGTCCGCTCCACGGCCACACTACACATGAACTGCGCATGCCTAAAGCCGCCTCTGAACCCGCCCCCTATTTATAGAGCGAGATGTAAATATAAATAAAAAAATATTTAAAAATTGAAGAAAAAAAAGGTAAAAGACAGAAAACAAAAAGCTAAGTAACGCTGTCCCAAGCGTTATCGGTCCCAAGCCCGGATAAAGGAGGAGGGTTGAGCGTAGAGTAGCAGTTCCACCCCACACAACAGACTTTTGATTAAATTTGATATGGTAACATTTAACACAGGACAAAATTGATTTATGTAATTTGTGTAAAAATGATTTATGTAATATGGGTCTAGACAAAGCATGAGTCATGAAGTTATTTTGGGAAGTGACGGCCTATTTTAAAGGCAATAAAAAATCAACAGAAGAGGTTCATTTATTCAGAGTTCATTTGTAGTTCTAACATATTTTGGGTGTTTTTTTACGCACTTTTTCTCTCCCACAACGTTGTTCCTTTAGCGACTTTTAGGACAGCCAATAGCGACTTTCCTTACGGAGACGTTGGCAACACTGGGCTGAGAAGAGCCGAGCCCGGCTGGAGCTCAGAGGTCGAGCGCTGTGGAGAGGAGCTCAGAAAGAGCAGTAAGTCAGGTGTCCCCGTGAACATGGAGACCCGAAACCCTAAACTCCCAGTAATGGGTGAAACCCCAATGAATTCTCTGTAACGAGACGATAAATAGTGAGTAAATCATCGGTTTCCATAAGCGTCTTAGCTAATTAACGCTAGCTCATCAAGGACGTTTGTAAATGTATGGAAGTTGACATGAGATGATGGCTCAGTGAGTGCTTTGGACAGAATGGACATGGACGTGTTTGTATTTGAATTGGTTAGTTTTCATCGGACTTTAAGCCAAAACGGATGCTTTTTCTTTTCCTCAGAGCCGTTACTGGTTAAAGCTGGTACAGTATGATTTTCTACATGCAGCTGAAACAGAGGTGAAGAAGTTTGAACACCCCTGGGAATTTTACATAATCTGTACGTGAAGATAAGTAGACACACCTCTACGAACAGCACAAACTCAGAGCAAAGTTAAAGATGTTTTCCTGTAAAGTTTGTGTTTTTCTGTTTAGAGCACATTTTTATGTTTTTGCTGATTTTAACATTGAAAAAATAATATCATTTCAGATGTGCCATTACTTTTGCACAAGCCTTATTTTATGTTTTATTTTTTCCCGATATGTTAAATGTAGTAAATCAACAGTAATTGTGCACTGAAATGTGCAGAGGTGTGTTCTCTGTATGATGGAGGACGTGTTAACTTCCTAATGTTCACTCAGAAATTCTAGGGGTCCCCAAACTATTGCATATAACTGAATGTTCCAGATGTTCCAGGTGTGTTTCTCAGGTATGACATCTCTAGATCTAAAGCTCAGTGTCCAGCAGAGGGAGCTATTCCACAAAACTGTGTGAAATCAATGATCAGACCCTGAACTCAGAGTCACAATAGAAAATGATCAGAACAGCGTTAAAGTATATTATCGTAAGAAAACGTCTCACTGAGAGAATTTAATCAGTTCTGAACATGAACAGAAATCACAACCTGCATTTCTCCCAGCCAATGAAGCAGCGCCACCCACCTGTGAGGAGCTGAACTGCAGTATTTGGTCTAATCATGGTTTGATATCGAGCAGCTGGATGAGCTGATCAGAACTAATGACTTTAAAACAGCAACTAAACTTTTTTCTTATTTCCTTACTTTTAGATGTAAGTTCATGTTATGTTGAATGAAGGAGACACTAATGTAGGAAAATACTCTTAATTTCAGCTCAGTGAGAACATTAGAGGAACGAGTCCATGGGCTTCATCTTTACAGTACAGGCTACATCATCATGAACTTTAGCCTGTTTTTAGGTTAAACTGAGTCTGAAGAGCTTCTGAAGAAACTGGAGGAGGAGATTCTTGAGTAGGAATGTAAATACAGAAATATAGAAAGGTGCTGAATGTAAATGTGTGTCTGGTTGATTAAATCTGTGATACTCACATTTCAGAAAATCCTCTCTGGCCTTTAGTTCTTGTAACTGACGGGTTACTTGCGGTCTCTGAAGAGTATCAGGCGTCATGGATGAGGATACAATCCCTGAAAATATAGGAAAATCTGAGAGCAGCCAGAAAGCCAAACCACACACTGATGTGAAGCCAGTGTGACACCAGATAAAGTGCAGAGTGATTGTGAAGGAGGTCAGTGTGATGGACTAAACCTACACACTTAAAAAAGAGGGTTCTTCAAGGGTCCTTTAGTACAGAAAATGGGTTTATACAGGACCATGAAGACTCAAAGAAGGCTCTGCATGATTAACGGGTTCCTTGCATTGTTAGTGCTCTTCAGGTTGATGGAGAAACTGCTGTAGATGGTTCTTTACAGAACCTTTCTGAAATGGATTCAATATAACATTAAAAGAGTTCTTTATTACATATTATATATAATTTTATTATACACAACTTTATTAACTTTATTATACATTATTATATAATGACGTCTGGTTTGTAACAATACCAGAACCGTTTCGGTGTTAATAGAACCCTTTTCAGAAAGGTTCTATAAAAAAATTTTACAGCACATTCTCCATCAGTCACAGTGTAAAGAGCCCTTTACTCATTCACAGGGTTCTTTGAGTGTCCATGGTCCTACTTAGAACCATTTTCTTCAGTAAAGAACCATAATTTTAAGTGTGTAGTTGGTAAGACTGGGTACTGTTTCTAATTCATCAGACCGTATTTTCAGTGAGGCTCAGGAAAGAGTAGCCAGTGGTCAGTGGAATATCTAAACACATTATAGTGAGAAATATATACAAATATTAGCCACAGAACAAATGTTTGTTTTAAACATGTTGCTTGGTCTCTTGAAGTTCTTAAAAATAAAGATAAAGGTATTTAATTCTCTTCTAGTCTTGAGGATTACTATTCTGACATCATTCATTCTACCTCCAGAGAACTTGACTATGTCTGGTTTGACTCGTTCCATCACTCCAGTCACAGCTTTCCTCAGGTCCTCCATGGAGAACTGTGGACTGATAGTGATATGGGGTAAGTCTGCAGGTTGAGGAGGAGCAGAGAGAGACTGGAAACTCTGCAGAGATGAAGAAACACACAGATGGAGATTTCTAGATAAAACAGCCCAAAGAGGGGAAATCCACAGCACTTCCAGTGGAAAGGCTGACACGCCTTCTGTAGATGAGGAGAGAGTCAGTGATGTTACCTGGAGGAAATGGATGTGATCCTCTGAGTGTGAAAGCTGCTCCAGCTCAGCGTCTCTCCTCCTCAGATCAGCAATCTCCTGCTCCAGCTTCTTCAGGAGGTCTTCAGCCTGACTCAGTTCAGTCTTCTCCTGAGCTCTGATCAGCTCTTTCACCTCAGAGCGTCTCCTCTCAATGGACTCAATCAGTTCAGTAAAGATCTCCTCACTGTCCTTCACTGCTGCCTGTGCAGAGCACTGTTAGGAGACACACAGAGAGGACGGGCTTCATCTGAAGCTGCTCTTTCACTCACTTCTCCACAGTGGGGCTCAGTGGGGCTGGAAAGTGACCCAACACTGGGCTTCTCACTGGCTGACTGGAGGAGAGCTCTGACTGAGAGCTGAAATGGCTCCTTCAGAGGTCAGCTGGTGTCTTCCCCTCTGGTCAGTATACTCACCCTGAGATTGTCCATAGCCTGTCTCAGCTCCCGCAGTTTATTCTCCGTCTGCTGGATTTTATGCTGGAATTTCCTCTGATTCTCCACCAGCTGCTTCTGTTGACAAAATACAACCAAACTCACACGTCACATTTACATGTATTTTTTTTTACAATCAAAACCAGTTTTCTGGCTCTGTCCTATTAAAGTAAATACAGTTGGGGGGGGGGGGGGGGGGGGGTGCTCAATTTGTTCACACCCACACTTACATCATATGTCCCATAACTGTGTGTTTATTCCAGCTGGGTGTGTCTGACTGAACTTCGCTCACTGTGCTGCTCCACATGTTAATCAACCAGCTACTGCAGGACTTTCAGTAAATTCTTACCTGTTTCTCAGATCTTTCTGCTGCAGCTGAAACTGTCTTATGACCACTGTGTTCATCCATTGCACACAAATAACAGATACACTGCTGATCAGTGCGACAGAAAACCTCTAGAAGCTTATCATGAAGAGAGCAGATCTTCTCCTGCAGATTCATGGAGGCTTCAACCAGTTTGTGTTTCTTTAATGCAGGAGATTCATAGTGAGGCTGAATATGAGCTTCACAGTAAGAAGCCAGACACGCCAGACAGGATTTAACAGCTCTGAGTTTTAATCCAGTGCAGACGTCACACTCCACATCTCCAGATCCAGCAGGAGATCCAGCAGGAGGAGCAGCTTGGAGCCTCGTCTTCCTCAGACCCTCAGCTAGTTCAGCCAGCATGGTGTTCTTGTTGAGAACAGGCCTTGGAGTGAAGCTGTGTCTACACTGGGGGCAGCTGTAGACCCCCCTCTGATCATCCTGAGCCCAGCAGCCCTTAATACAGTCCCGACAGTAGCTGTGTCCACAGGGAATGGTCACTGGATCCTTCAGTAGATCCAGACAGATCGGACAGTTTAAAGAGTCCAGAGCTTTTAGAGCAGCTTCTGCCATTTTACTGCGCACAGAGACGAACAGAGCGAGCAGAGAAAGAGAGACTTTACTTTCGTTTCTCCACTGATCTGTTCATTCTGTGGGAGGGACTCTCTGCACGTGTTTGTGCTCATGAACCAATGAGACCGAGAGAAAAGAACATGAAGAAAAACGGAGGGCGGCATTAAAATCACTCCAACAGCTCGTGTCTGTTATATCACTGCTGCTCGTCTCTGAGTAACAGAAACGCTGTTAGGGCTGTGATTTACTGAAATATGATCTGCAGATGTGATAAAAAGCGCATTAATGAAAAGAAAAGAACCAGAGAGTCATTTTCTCCCTCAGTCTCCTGAATGTAGGAGCCAATATTCACAGTCTTCAGTCTCGGTTCATCACAAGAAACACTTTAAACCTCCAATAACTAAATAAAGCACCATTAACAAAATAAATCCTTTTTTTGGTTTTATTAAAATAAATAATCACAGTCAAAACACACTGTAAATATTATGCTGTCTTGCTGAAAAACAGCTGGTCAAAGCCATAATTTCTGCTCTGAAATGCTTTTTTGTTATGAACAACGGCAGAAAAGCCACTTAAAAGTGGTGGTCTCAGTGACCCACATTAACAACAACAACAATAATAATAACAATGTCTTTATTCATAGAGCACTTTTCACACCTCAAAGGCAGCTCAAAGTGCTTTACAGACAGGTGAGGATGTTTTACAGTAATTAAGTTTAGAATTAGAAGAACTAAAGAGACTCTCCAGGTTTTCTGTGTTTTACTGAAGCTCTTTGCAGAAGGCCTGAGGTCATTTACAGCACCAACGAAGGCCCAAAACAGTGGTTTAAGACTTTACTTAAAAAAGAAAGATTAGAAACTGGTCTAATATGATGGAGTTTGGAAGCATCCATGCTTTTCTTTTTCAGTAAAGGTTTCATCAGGGCAGCTTTAACAGCGTCTGGAAAAGCAGCTGTGGACAGAGAACATTTTGAACGCCATCACAAACCATCTTAAGGAATGAAGCAGCATCACATGTGGATGAACTTATTTTCTTTATAACGTTTCTTATTCCTGATGATTGGTAACAGAGAATTCCTCTAACAAAGGCATTTAAGGTCTCCTTGCTGCAGGGGTCTCAGAAGGTCCACTGTCCTGGTACGCACTCAGTTTGAGTGGTTCACACAGTAATGTGTCTGCTACAGTCTTTCTTTGTAGTCCATAACAGTGAGACCCTAAACACGGGTCATCTTTACCTTCTCTGAACAACACATGGTGATAAAGCCGAACCAAGACTGCAGTGATTAACACTTCTTCTAGTTGAGGACGGAACCTCAGCGTGTTTTAATTAAGCAATGTAGCATTTCATTAAAACGTGCCACTAAACAGGTATGTGTGGGTCTCAGTATTAACTGTTTAAATATCTGATCTGAAGATCAGGTTGAGGATAAACCCCTGTTAACCCTGATATACAGCGCCATCTAGTGGCAGGTGTGTGATTTTTAAATGACACAGAAATTGGGTTTAGTTTACACTGCAGGTGCGATTTACGCTGCAGCTTTCAGCTCTAAACTCTGGTTTAACTCTAAACCACAGCTGAACTAATGACTGAGCAGTTACCCCCCCAGTGTCTAGTGAGTACTGAGCCCTTTGTTTCTGTCCTTCTTTGTCCAGTCCTGCCGTCTACCCAGTGTTTCCCACTTTGTGATTCCTGTTTAAAGTCCTATAGAATCATCTTCTGTTTTATTCTCAGTGTTTGCTTTAGGTCACTGTCATCAATAAAAACCTGCTGACACTTCCGTCCAGCCTCATTACTGACCATGCATGACAGATTGATACCGACTAGATTTCAGATAATTTCATTGCCAAGACATGATGGCTTGTTATGTTGTTAACAATGTTATGTGTTCTGACAAAGAAAAACATCTATTGTGTACGATAAAAGTCCACAATCCACAGTGTTTAGTACATACAGGACAGATTTAAACTGCTGTGTTATAGACTTAGACTTAGGCTTAGACTTAGACAGATTTTATTGTCATTCAAATTAACACTGTACAGTGCGCATTAGAACGAAATTTCGTTGCCTTGGCTCAGAGTTGATCGGTAATACAAGTAATACAATGTAGTGCAAAGTGTAGTGCATATGTAAACATATGTTTATCAGCAGATAAATATTTTTTAAATAAGTATGTACAAGAGTATATTGCAAAAAAAATGATTGGAGCAGCATGTTATTTAGAGTTAAGGAGTCTTATGGCATGTGGGAAGAAGCTGTTTTTGAACCTGGCTGTTCTGCTTGGAAGGCTTCGGAACCTCCTTCCAGAGGCCAGTAGCGAGAACAGTCCATGGTGGGGGAGGGAGGGGTGTCTGTTTTTGTTGTTATATATGTTGTTTAATAATATGTCCGATTCTTTGTTTTTAGTCATCCACATACGACTGTAGATGAACACATTTTCAGCTTTTATTAGTATTTTATTTAGGATCACAGATCTGAAGAACATTACCATAATCATAAAGCCCAAATCCGGGATAGAGCGGCTGAGTGAACGTGGTGTGGACTCTGTGGAGGAGGGTCATTGTGTCAGAGACGCTGTAGAAGGACAGAATTCCTGCCCTGTGATCCACATACACTCCTATTCTGGAGGAGCTGGACTTTACAGGGAGTTCAGTCTGTTTATTATTGTGTCTGAAAAAGAATCTGGAGTCGGAGCAGATCAGACTCCACGACTGATCATTAGAGCCAAATCTACACTGATTACCTTTCCTGCTGACGCCTTTATAAGACACTGCAATATTAATATAATTCCTGCTAAACTCGACCTCCCAGTAACAGCGTCCTGTCAGACTTTCTCTACAGAGAACTTGCCAAACTCTATCAAACCTCTCTGGACGATCAGGATGGTTTTGGGGCCAGAACTCTACTTTTACTTCTCTGATCGTCTTAGACAGACTAAGCTGGCTGTGTGCTGTGTTTGGATCCAGAGTGATCTGACAGGAATCTGATGGAGGAGAGAAAATAAAATGAATACTATTCATTAAAAAATATTATTTACTTTAAATTTATATACAAATCTCTTTTCATTCACTGACATGCAGCTAGAAGTGCTGTAAGTAGGTGTAATAATATGTAATTCATGTGTAAAATGTAATAAATATAGTAAAAGAATGAAAACAACTAGTTTAAAATATCTAAATATATAAACAAATCATAGCTAAACAGACACACGACACACACAAAGTTATTTTCAGTTGCTCACGGTGGTAAAAAGTGATGGCGCCCAGTGATTAAAGGGAACAAAATAGAACAAAATTAGAAAAGACTGGGTTTCTTTACATGGAAGACAAACTGAAAATATAAAAAATCATTTATATGAATCTGTTTTAATTTGTTTTTAATTGTCCAGAAGAACCAAATGTGTGAGCATTTCACATTTCAGCTGCTCTAGACTCTCATCACTCTCAACCAATCCCACCATCTCAACAACTGGCACTTACAGCTGCTGCTCCAGTTCATGAAGTGAATGTAGTAAAATGAGGATTTTCACCAAAGACTGATGAGTTGATTCTGAAACAGTTATGACGTATGATTTTCTACATGCAGCTGAAACAGAGGTGAAGAAGTTTGAACACCCCTGGGAATTTTTCATAATCTGTACGTGAAGATAAGTAGACACACCTCTATGAACAGCACAAACTCAGAGCAAAGTTAAAGATGTTTTCATGTAAAGTTTGTGTTTTTCTGTTTAGAGCACATTTTTATGTTTTTGCTGATTTTAACATATTGAAAAAAATTAATACATAACATTTCAAATGTGCCATTACTTTTGCACAAGCCTTATTTTATGTTTTATTTTTTGCCCAATATGTTAAATGTAGTAAATCAACAGTAATTGTGCACTGAAATGTGCAGAGGTGTGTTCTCTGTATGATGGAGGACGTGTTAACTAATCATCATCATCATCGTCGTCATTGACCGCTTAATCCAGATAGGGTTAGGTAGCAGTTGGGAGAGCAAAGAATCCCAGATGGCCCTGTCCACAGGGAGGTGTCCAAGGGGCATCCGAATCAGATGCCTGAACCACCTCAGCTGGCTCCTATCAACACAGAGGAGTAGTGGCTCTACTCCGAGCTCCTCCTGGATGGCTGAACTCCTCACTCTATCAAATAGTGTGTAGCCCGCCACCCTGTGAAAAAAGCTAATTTCCACCGCTTGTATTCGCAATCTCATTCTTTCGGTCATTACCCACAGCTCATGACCATAGGTGAGGGTCAGGATGTAGATTGACCGGTAAACAGAAAGCTTTGCCTCATGGCTCAGCTCCCTATTCACCACTACAGTCCAGTACAGTGGCCGCATTACTGCTGCCGCCTGTCCCAGCCTGCGGCCGATCTCACGATCCCTCTTCCCATCACTCGTAAACAAGACCCTGAGATGCTTAAACTCCTCCACCTGGGGCAAGTCCTTTCCCCTTACCTGGAGTGGGCATGTCATCCTTTTCTGGGCTAAGACTATGAACTCAGATTTGGAGGTGCTGATCCGCATACCAACCGCTTCACACTCGGCTGCAAACTGCTCCAGTGAGCGCTGGTGGCAACCATGTGATTCAGCCAAAAGTACAACATCATCTGCAAACAGCAGAGACGTCACCCTCCGGCCTCCACACATAATGCCCTCCTGACTGTGGCTATGCCTTGGAATAGTAGCCCTGGTACCCCATACTCATGAAGGACCTCCCACAAGATATCTCAGGGAACCTGGTCGTAAGCGTTCTCCAAATCCACAAAACACATGTAGACTGGGTTGGCAAACTCGCATGCCCCCTCAACAATCTGCGAGAGAGTGAAAAGCTGGTCCATTGTTCCATGGCCAGGACAGAATCTGCATTGTTCCTCACCAATCTGAGGTTCAACTATCGGTTGGAGTCTCCTTTCCAGCACCTTAGCATAGACATTCCCAGGGAGGCTGAACAGTGTGATACCCCGATAGTTGGCACACTCCCTCCAGTCCCTTTTTTTTTTGCTCTGCCAAACTCCTCCCATGCCCTGGATTTTACTTCTGCCAGTGTTGTGGCTGTCACCTTTTTCACCTGTCGGTACCTCTCTGCTGAGGCAGGAGTCCTTCAGGCAATCCAGTCGCTAAAGGCCTCTTTCTTCAGCTTGACGGCCTCCCTCACCACTGGTGTCCACCAGAGGATTCTTGGGTTACCGCTCCGACAGGCACCCACAAGCTTTTGGCCACAGCTATGCCTAACAATTGAGGTTTTGAACAGGGTCCATTCAGACTCCATGTCCCCTACCTCCTACGGGACATGAGAAAAGCTCTCCCAGAGGTGGGAGTTGAAATCATTCCAAAACAGGTGCCTCCAACAGTCGTTGCCAGCACACCCTCACTATTCGCTTGGCCCTACCAGGTCTGACCATCAGTTTTCCTTGCCATCTGATCCAACTCACCACCAGGTGGTGCTCAGTTGACAGCTCAGCACCTCTCTTTACCCCAGTGTCCAGAACATACGGTCCCAAATCAGTTGAAACAACAACAACGTCGATCATTGACCTCTGACAAAAGCAGCTATGGTACCATGTATACTTATGAACATCCTTGTGTTTGAACTTGGTGTTTGTTATGGACAATCCGTGCCTGGCACAGAAGTCCAATAACAATTCACCATTCGGGTTTAGATCGGGCAGGCCGTTTTTTCCCAATCACGCCTCTCCAGGTCTCCCAGTCATTGCCAACATGAGCATTGAAGTCCCCCAGTTAGACTATAGAGTCTGTAGGCAGGACCTTTTCCAGAACCCTGCCCACTCGCTCCAAGAATGCTGAATACTCTGACCTGTTGTTTGGTGCACAAGCACACACAACAGTCAGAGTTTTCCTCTCTGTGATTTTAATTTGCATTGAGGCAACCCTCTCGTCCACCGGGACAAACTCCAACTGCACGGCGCCAGCCGGGGACTCGTGAGTATCCCCACTCCCGCCCGGCTCCTCTCACCCTGTGCAACCTCTGAGTAGGAGAGGGATCAACCCCTATCAAGTACCTCTCAACCTCCCACACAAGCTCCGGCTCCTTCCGCCCAAGTAAGGTTACATTCCACATGCCGCCAAGGGCCCTCTTGCAATCTCCCACTGCCTGTGCAGCACTGCACTACTCCCCTATGCTGGACCTTGCAGGTGGTGGGCCCACATTGTCCCCCCATGTTGCCTCGTCGGGCTGAGCCCGGCCATGTTACGTGGGCTGCCCGGCCACCAGGCGCTCGCCGGGGGACACTACCCCCAGGCCTGGCTCCAGGGGTAGGTCCCAGTGACCCTATCCCGGGCAGGGTACACTTTTTCGGTGCCCATTTTTCATGGTGGGTTTTTTGGATCATGTTAGTCTGGGTCTTCACTCCAGACCTGTTCACCATGGGAGACCCTACCAGGAGCATATTGCTCTTGACGACTTCGCTCTGAAGATCCCTAGACCACACAAGCCCTTCCGCCATGTCAAGGCCCCGATCCAGGAAGCGACTTCCTAATGTTCACTGAGAAAATCTAGGGGTCCCCAAACTATTGCATATGACTGAATGTTCCAGATGTTCCGGGTGTTTTTTTCAGGTGTGTGTGAGGTCAGTATAAGGAGGTTGTGGTTGAACATCTCTAGATCTAAAGCTCAGTGTCCAGCAGAGGGAGCTATTCCACAAAACTGTGTGAAATCAATGACCAGACCCTGAACTCTGAGTCACAATAGAAATTGATCAGAACAGCGTTACAGTATGAACAGAACATGAACAGAAATCACAACCTGCATTTCTCCCAGCCAATGAAGCAGCGCCACCCACCTGTGAGGAGCTGAACTGCAGTATTTGGTCTAATCATGGTTTGATATCGAGCAGCTGGATGAGCTGATCAGAACTAATGACTTTAAAACAGCAACTAAACTTTTTTTCATATTTTCTTACTCTTATATGGAGTCTTCATCACAAAAATGAAAATTATTCATAGATGACATTCTTTTATAAAATAACCACGTCTGGTTTGTAACAATACCAGAACCCTCTAGAACCCTTTTTAGAAAGGTTCAATAAGAACCATCTACAGCTCGTTCTCCATCAATCATGGTGTAAAGAGCCCTTTAATCACTCACAGGGTTCTTTGAGTGTTCACGGTCCTACATAGAACCACTTTCTTCAGTAAAGAAGCATTGAAGAACCATCTTTTTAAGTGTGTAGATGTAAGATTAGATACTGTTTCTAATTCATTAGACTGTATTTTCAGTAAGGCTAAGAAAGGAGTAGCCAGTGGTCAGTGGAATATCTAAACACATTATAGTGATAAATATATACAAATTTTAGCCAAAGAACAAATCATTGTTTTAAACATCTTGCTTTTTATCTTGAAGCTCTTAAAAGTCTTGAGAATTATTATTCTCCTTTTACTCGTTCCATCACTCCAGTCACAGCTTTCCTCAGTCCCTCCATGGAGAACTGTGGACTGATAGTGATACAGGGTAAGTCTGCAGGTTGAGGAGGAGCAGAGAGAGACTGGAAACTCTGCAGAGATGAAGAAACACACAGATGGAGATTTCAAGATAAAACAGCCCAAAGAGGGGAAATCCACAGCACTTCCAGTGGAAAGGCTGACACGCCTTCTGTAGATGAAGAGAGAGTCAGTGATGTTACCTGGAGGAAATGGATGTGATCCTCTGAGTGTGAAAGCTGCTCCAGCTCAGCGTCTCTCCTCCTCAGATCAGCAATCTCCTGCTCCAGCTTCTTCAGGAGGTCTTCAGCCCGATTCAGTTCAGTCTTCTCCTGAGCTCTGATCAGCTCTTTCACCTCAGAGTGTCTCCTCTCAATGGACTCAATCAGTTCAGTAAAGATCTTCTCACTGTCCTCCACTGCTGCCTGTGCAGAGCGCTGTTAGGAGACGCACAGAGAGGAGGGGCTTCATCTGAAGCAGCTCTTTCACTCACTTCTCCACAGTGGGGCTCAGTGGGGCTGGAAAGTGACCCAACACTGGGCTTCTCACTGGCTGACTGGAGGAGAGCTCTGACTGAGAGCTGAAATGGCTCCTCCAGCAGTCAGCTGGTGTCTTCTCCTCTGGTCAGTATACTCACCCTGAGATTGTCCATAGCCTGTCTCAGCTCCCGCAGTTTATTCTCCGTCTGCTGGATTCTCTGCTGGAACTTCCTTTGCTTCTCCACCAGTTGCTTCTTTAGAGAAAATACAACAAAACTCATGTGTCACATTTACATGCTGACTTGTCTTTTGTTGTTTTGTTATCTGGCTCTGCCCTGTTAAAGTGAATTAAACCGAGAAGAGCAGGTGCTCATTCTATACACACCCACACTTACATCATATGATCCATATCTATCATTGTGTTTATTCCAGCTGGGTGTGTCTGACTGAACTTCACTCACTGTGCTGTTTTGCATGTTGACAAACCAGTTCTAGCAGGACTTTCAGTAAATTCTTACCTGCTTCTCAGATCTTTCTGCTTCAGCTGAAACTGTCTTATGACCACTGTGTTCATCCATTACACACAGCAGACATACACACTGCTGATCAGTGTGACAGAAAACCTAAAGAAGCTTATCATGAAGAGAGCAGATCTTCTCCTGCAGATTCATGGAGGCTTCAACTAGTTTGTGTTTCTTTAAAGCAGGAGATTCATAATGAGGCTGAATATGAGCTTCACAGTAAGAAGCCAGACAGGCCAGACAGGATTTAACAGCTCTGAGTTTTGTTCCAGTGCAGACGTCACACTCCACACCTCCAGATCCAGCAGGAGATCCAGCAGGAGGAGCAGCTTGGAGTCTCCTCGTCCTCAGACCCTCAGCTAGTTCAGCCAGCATGGTGTTCTTGTTGAGAACAGGCCTTGGAGTGAAGCTGTGTCTGCACTGGGGGCAGCTGTAGACCCCCATCTGATCATCCTCAGCCCAGCAGTCCTTAATACAGAAGACAGAAGCTGTGTCCACAGGGAATTGTCACTGGATCCTTCAGTAGATCCAGACAGATCGGACAGTTGAAACAGTCCAGAGTTTTTAGAGCAGCTTCTGCCATTTTACTGCACACAGAGACGAACAGAGCGAGCAGAGAAAGAGAGACTTTACTTTCGTTTCTCCACTGATCTGTTCATTCTGTGGGACGGACTCTCTGTATGTGTTTGTGAAAGAAACAACACACAACCCAAGTTCACTTAGTCAGGACCTGTTGCCCTTTACATTATGTGTAAATTTCATGATGAATGGAGCAAAAGAAACGGCCCAAAATGATTTGGATAGATGTCTGTTTCCACTGACTTGCATTAAAACTACAGTATGTTTTTCTTTCTCCTGTAAAGTTCCAATTTTGGAGATACAAGGTTTTCTTCCGACAACAGCGATATTCTGCTCCAAAACATGTATATATCATTAATGGTGCACATTACACAGATGTCCACTAATGCACCCCTATACCATCATGAATACTGGCTTTTAAACTGTGGCTGATAACAAGCCAGATGGTACCCCTCTTTAGCCTACACAGTGCCCATGATTTCCAAAAAGAACAGTTTTGATTCATCAGACCATTCATCAGACGCTTTTTCACTTCACCTCATCCATCTTAAATGAGCTCAGGCCCAGAGAAGGTGGCAGCATTTCTGGATTTCTGGTTTATACATGTTTTTTCTTTGCATGGTTGAGTTTTAATTGGCATTTGTGGATGGAGTGATGAACTTTGTTCACAGACACTGGTTTTTGGAGGTGTTCCTGAGACCATGCAGTGATTTCCACTACAGAATCATACAGAATTTTTAATGCAGGGCCACCTGAGGGCCCAAAGATCATGGTCAGACAATATTTAGTTTCATCCTTGTCCATTACACCCAGAGATTTCTCTGGATTCTCTGAATCTTTTAATGATATTATGTGCTATAGATGATTATTTGCTATTTAACATTGATAAACTTTATTCTTGAATTGTTGCACTATTTGCCCATGCAGTCCTTCACAGAGTGGTGAACCCATGCCCATCTTTACTTCTGAAAGATTAAGTCTCTCTTGGATGCTCTTTTATATGCCCAATTTTGTTACTGACCTGTTGCCAGTTATCCTAATTGGTTGTAAGACGTTCCACTATTCGTTTTCTTTTAGCATTACACACCTTCACCAGTCTTTTGTTGCCCCGTCCCAACTTTTTGGAGCGTGTTGCTGGATGAAATTCAAAATGGGTGTATATTTTTCAAAAAACAATTAAAATTATTAGTTTTGTACAATGACAACATGTGATATGTTGTCATTGTACTACTTTCAATTGAATATAGGGTTTCAATGATTTGCCCATCATTCCGTTTTTTGTTGTATTGTTTTTATTTACATTTTGCAACTTTTTTGGAAACAGGAACACATATATACTATACATCTATATACTCAAACACACTTACTAACCCTGGCAACTTACAGATAACTGTTAGCTGTAACTGTAAGCTACCAAGCTGTGCTGTCCACCGGCTCTCCAGGTCCAGGGCTGTGCACACCTGCTGTAAGAACTCCCAGAGACGTGTCACACGCAGACAGACAGCAGAGGGCGCTGCATGATCATTTCTACAGATGTAAGATGATATTATTGTAATACATCTCATACTTCCAATTAAACCGCTTCACTGACAGATTTCAGTTTTTGGAGGCGCACATTGACTCAATTTAAGGCACCCTTGCTGAAAAAAAACCCCACCAAAGCAAGAACCATGAACACTCAAAGAACCCTCAGCATGATTGAAGGGTTCTCTGCATCACGACAGGGCTCTTCAGATTGTTGGAGAACGCGCGGTAGATGCACTTCAAAAGTCTTTTGGTCGCTCGCTTTTCAGTTTACTGCGCATCAAACGTCGCACGGTTCACACTGAACGAGTTTACGTGTGCAGCTCTTCTCGTTTGTTTGTTTACTCGCTTGTAAACACCTCCCCCTGTAGGCCGCTTCGCGAAACGACAGCGCGCATGACGTCAAGCCCTTTCCCGTGGACTACAACTACCAGCAGCGACCGCGCGCCGCGGACGCTGTAGTCCACCAAAAATCGCTCTGGGCTCGGATTAACGAACACGTTTGTTAGAGTTTTCGGGTTTTCCTAACAGAGTCTCATCGTTCGCTCTGCTGTGCAGCGGAAAACGCGACGGTTCAGCAGGTTGGATACGAAAGAAAAGCCCGGTTTTTTGGTCCGCTGTCCCCGGCGTCGCGCTTCCTGGTGTTTGGGCTGTGTTTTTTTGAGGATCACTGAGGAATCAATGAGCGGACGAAGCGAGACCCTCAGCTCCCAAACCGCGAGGTTTCTCCACGCATCTGAGGACAAATTCACAGCTGACAGCCGCGGATGTTTCCCTCAGCGCCCCGGTTGTTAGCCGTTGGCGTTAATGGAGTTGGGGTTCGAGCAGTTCGAGGAGACACTCGTCCCGAATAGCTTCGCTGTGGCTTGTAACTGATGTAGCGGAGTTGTGTGCGACCTTAACGAAGCAGCCCCGCTGCGTTTATTCTCTGAACCCGCTTCCTCCGTCTTATTAGTCACCGCTGACACGCTCCAGCGCTGCGGCTGTGCGTGTTATCTGCTTTCTGCGAGCCTAGCCGAGGAGATAACGTTAACATTAACGTTAATGAGCCATGTTAGCTCAATAATTACAGCCAGAGCTATGTTTTTGCTCGTGACTCACCCGAGAGGCAACGTTAGATAGCCAGAACCGGTAATTACCGAACGCCGCGACCTCACCGAAGACTTCCAGCCGTCAGCAGCGGCGGAGCTACCGGGGCTGCTAGCTGAATTAACGCTAGCTAGGTTAGGTTATCTTCATTTATTCAGGCGCACGAACACACTCGGGTGTTTTTTTTGCACTTTATTTTACCACCATGCTCCACCGGTGGTGGGAACGATCGCATATCTAACTTATTTCAGCTGTAAGTGAGCTCTCTGCGAGGTTTTTTAACTGCACTCTTAGCTAACGAGCCGCTGTCAAGCTGGTTCTCCCTTACGACCGTTGTTGACTGGAGCCGTTAAAGCCGGTAGACGTTACTCGGACTCACAACAGGCTATAATTCATGTTATATAACTTGACCCCTGACGTTTACTCGTTGTTGTGAAAGTGACCATGAAGAAGTTTTTCGATTCCCGGAGGGAAATGGCGGGTTCTGGGCCCGGTTCGGCAGCGGGAGGAGGCGGCGCGGGATCCGGCAGCGGAGGCACCTTCGTCGGCCGTGTTTTCACCATCGGCCGCTATCAGGTGACCGTGGAGGAGACGATAGCTGAAGGTAGAGCAGCTTCGGTGCCAGCGTGGTACCTTCATTCTTCTCCTTTGCATAAGCAACATGATAAATGCTGCCAGGTCTGAAAGCCAAGCATAAACCATAAACCCAATCTAAAACAAATTGTGACAAACCATATTAATGATCTCTTAATCAACAGTGGACATAAGACCTTTTAACATGCTGCCTGTTTCTTTATGTATTAACTTTATATACTTTATATCATGGTAACTGATTTTCCTGTGCGCTCTTAAAAACACTGTTCTTCGAGGCTTTTGTCTGAATCCTTCAATATATCTGGTCAGTATAAAACCATGTCATGCTTAAATGGTTCTTCAGATCGGTGTTGTATATGGTTCCGTATAGAACTTTTTTGGAAACAAAAGGGTTCTTCTGTTGTTATGACGTTAAGCTTGAGCAACAGAGGAACACTTTTTGGTGCTATATAGAACCATGTGCAACGTATTCTCCATCAGAGAACCATTTAAGCCTGAGATTGTTCTGTATAGAAATTATAGTTCTAAGTAGAACCATTCCATTTACTGAGAGAACCCTCAAAGAACTATCATTATTAAGAGTGTAGCTGATGCATGAGATGTACAATGAGTGTGAACGTCAGATGGACGGTAAGAGTGGGTGATATTGCAGAAATGTGGCATCACGATAGACAAAAATCTCAAGTAGTCAAATTAAAAACGCTTGAATATGAACAATTTTTTATTCTTGACTTTTCTGAAACCCCTTAAACTATTTCCCCCGTTGTAATGATAATATGCGGTGTTCTGTAAGCGCTGATGATATCAGAAGAGCATGTCATGACGTATTGTGAATATAACATGAAAATATGGTCATACTGCCCGCTGCTAATGGACAATGACTTGTGTACGAACTACAAATGGACGGTGATTTGTATACGAACAGATAAACGGCGTCTGATGTGTGCACATCAGGCTGACGGTGTCTTGTGGATGATCACATGAGTCGAGACAGGTGTGCGGGTGCTGCTCAGACTGACCGGACGGCTGCTTCAGCTTTGAGGTCAGGAGACTGCGAGGGAGGGTCTGTGCCACCCGCAGGGTGTCAGGAATCCGAAGTGAGCTGCTTGTCCGTCTAGCTGGTGCAAGTGTGAGCAGAATTTTTAGACATGACTCATGCCTGAGGTTTCAAAGGGGCCGTCTCGCTCTTATAAAACCACTCGGCTTTGAGGGAATGCTGAATGTGTTGTGAGCGGTGAATCAAGAAGTTATAGGATAATTCTTTTGGTATCCGTTACGCTGCAGAATCTGACATGAAATCGTGAGGTTCTCTGTTGGATCCAATGTCAGGTCTTTTTTGTTGATCTACACGTCAAACAGTAGCTTGACTCAAGGCAGGGTAGTCCAGCACTAAAATAACTGTTTTTCTGTTCTATTACTCAGATGTTTGTTTTGTTAGCAGAACCACCTTGATGGTGGCTTTGTGCCTCATGCTGTTATAATTTAGTTTAAAGCTAGTCATACTGTTTTGAGGAAATTGATGGCTTCCTTTTAAATTCTTGAACATCATGACACTGCAGAGTACAGCGGCTGCACTATACAATTGCCCTTTAAAGGGTATCTGCGGGCAGAAGTTAGGATGCCCGAGGATCCTGTTACTAAATGGGTGCATTACTCAAACTGTTCTCCTTAACACAATCCGCTCACTGTGTTGCCCCTTGTTAAATCAAGATTTCTGCTAATAAGCTTACAGTCAGTTTAGACTTAACAAGGACTTTTGGTTCTGCTCCAGGGATGGGTAATCCCAGTAGGAGGGGCTGTACCGTTCAGCGTTTTAGCAATGTAGAGCTTAAACATCTAGTCTTTGAGCCCTTAATGGCTCGACTCCGGTGTTTAGCGCAGAGTAATTGGGCTGCTCAATCTAAATGGACTAGCTGTGCATTCTTGGTCAACTAAGGTTCTGTCAGTCAACACATTTATTTATCTGTTATATGTTTGTTTCTGCATGTGAACTGTAGTAGGGACCAATTAGGCCATATTGTTAACTGTACGCAGCAGTTGTAGCCCAAATCTAGCTGTCGAGCGCAATAAGCAAAATCTCGGTCACCACTTGCTCACCGTTTAGCTGTGGGCGATATGGCCAAAAATTTCTCTCATGGTATATAATTAAAAATTTGGCCTGGTTCGCAGTCTCTGCTCTAATTCATCCCAAAGGTGTTCTATTGGGTTGAGGTCAGGATTCTGTGCAGGCCAGTCAAGTATTTTGACTTGCTTGCAGTGTCACTATATCAGTATTGCTGTTTGGCAGATACAGTGCTAAATGTTGGGTCTGAGTTTCTGCGAAGGTCAAGTTGGATTTTTATTTCGCAAAATTTTGTTCGAATTTTCCATTCCGTCTTAAGTGGAGCAGCAGTTATGGTGTCTCATCTGTACAGGTGATTGAATGTAACTGCTGCAACGTTTACGGTGGAACGGGAAGTTCAAAGAAGCCAGTTTCAGCCTTGTCGAATTTCTCAATCCATACGTGCATCCCATTTACTCATGCATCCGACCGTCAGACACAGTTGGAATTTGGAAAATGTTAGTCATTCACATCATCAATACCAGCTGGTCTTGTTGAGCAGACAAGTCAAGTGGCTCCTCAGCCAGGCCTCATCAAGGCTGACTCCAAAAAACATGTCCCCTGCCTCAAAAACAAGGTGGGCTACTTCAGATGGAACGGATGAGACGGTGGGATGTAATCAAGAGACAGCAGTGTTTTCATTTTCATTTTAAACAGGACTCCTCCATCCTCAGCCACCCAGCTAAAGGGGATAACGTTTGTGTGTCCAGCTGCTTCTGATAGGCAAGCTAACCTCCTTTGCCTGTCAGCAGCCTAGAGCTGCAGCTCTGCCTGTGGTGAGGTTTTTGAGTCCTGAACCATGTCTCAGCGTCAGAAACAGTTTCTTTCTCCTTTTGTTACAGTCTGCTGAATGCCACTTTTTCATTCAGTCTAACACCTTCCCCTCTTCAGCTAAAAGACAGGAGCACTGACAGCCTCGCACACATGTAGAGTTTGGTGCAGCTTTAGCCTTGGATGGTGATTCATTAGCTTGGTGAATAAGGGCAGGCTGCTGCGCTGTACTATGCTTTTCAAGGCTGTCTTTTGGCCTCATTGTGTAGAAACTAGGCTGAGTCATCTCCCTGTAAAACCTGTTTAAGTGAAAGGACTGTGGGTCACGGTGAAGCACGCTTTTATAAACTCATGGTTTGCATGCAATTTAGTCTGCACTGATAAAATTTAGTGTCACAATGAAGTCAGAATTATGGTTGATCGCTCATTTAAGGCCCAACGTCCTTCAGCGATGAGCAGATTTACTGTGGCAGTAGCTGGAAAAGACTTGGTTGTATTAAAAGAGCAATAAATAGAACGTCTTGCCATTTAAATGCTGTATTTGAACAAGAGGGCTACAGTCGTGTTCCTGAGCAGCCAGGCTTCAGAGTGGATCTATGGATAGTTCAAAGGGCCAAACTAAGAAAATGCGTGAACAGCATAAAAAAGAATGGGCGGCGTTAATAACGTAACATGTTAACTTTGCTATTTAAATATCACCGTATCAGCTGATTTATTCTATCAGTTGCACTGATAACGTTCAAGAACGCTGAGTTACTTTATGCTGAAACAACGTTTTACAAACTTGACATAGCTTGAGAACTTGATCTGACCCTTTTTTTGTGTTTTATTCTACTAAAAGTACACCAGATGTAACCTTATATGGATATTGTAAAGGATAAAAACACAGAAAACTGATTTTTGGAATCAAATTTTATAGATTTTTTTTTTTTTTTTTACTTTTTATGTGGAATTCTTTCAAAAACAGCACCGAAAAAATTGTGACACCAATACAAGTGTACTGGATTAGACATTATATCATGCAGCACTCATGCTTTATGGTGTTAGAAAGAGTTATTACCGCTTTATTATCATTTAGTCCCATAAACCTTACAGCGCGGACAGGTTTTCACCGCAATCCATCACTGTAGTGTTGTTCAGAGGATGAATGGTCCCTGTTGGGTCTGTTTGGAAGGGGAGCTGAGTCTACGATTCCATGTCAGCGGTCCTGTTTGTACCTTTGTGTTATGGAATGTGTGGTGACACTGAGGTTGCAGTCCAAACACTCTTTAAATAGAGGGTCCAAGTCAGGGTCAGCAGCTGGCAGTAGGTTGGTCTTGACCTTCTGCCCAGTAAGGAAGAGGATCTATGTACAGCTTTTGTTTTTGTAGGGTCAGCAAGAATTTCTGTAGCTCATCGGTTTACACGTATACACCCTCCTCTACTCCCTTATGGCATTCTTATTGCATTGTACTGGGCTATTCATAGTCTTACTGAGAGCTCCATGCAGAATGTGCACTGTGTGTTCTTCCAGCCAGAGGGTTGTAAATTTGATTTTACTGGACCTTCTGTAATAAGGGACACTTCTGCCTGCAGGCTCTGTCTGAGGAGTATGTAGGTATCTTCTGCTTTTGCTTCTTTTAGCTGTTTTTGCTGTCTCTTTCTTCAAGACAAATGTACATATATGCGCAGGAGGTCTGCACAGTACATCACTAGTTAACAGCTGGTGTGATACTGGCTTTTGCAGTACTGTCATTGTAAATGAGCCCTCGATTCAATCATTACACCCCGAAAATTACAACCCTAAGAATTTGTAATCGATTTATTGAAATTTTCAGGGGTGGGTGCGTGCATATTATAAGAATTAAGACATAGTGTAAGTGTAGTACAGTACTTAAGCAATAAACAACGAGAGGGAGGGTGTTATCATGAAATAACATCATGGCTGTGATTTGGTCGTAGATCATCACAGCCATGATGTTATTGGCGATAACTCACAACCCCGAGTGTTCTGTTGCTTTTAGACAACAGTTAAATAAATAAAGTAAGAAATGAATAAACTGGGCCATGAATGCGGCGTTTAATATGGTTTAATGTTTGCAGATCCTTCCGCCCAAATTGTTCCTTAAGAACCAGTTTGCCGCTACGTCAGAGAAAGAACTGCTGTAAGCCTGTCACAGTCTGCTGAAAGCCTCGCCTTTTGAAGTACCGACTGAACCATAAAATTGCTGCAATATCAAGTTTAGCTCAGTGTTGTTGTTTTTTTCTAGATCAATATTAATGTTGTTTTGTTCCATCTTACAGCCCATTTTGTTTGGCGAATGGTATTTGGTTCATTTCTGGCTGATTCCAGGTTGTTTAGCTGTTCTTCTGCCACAGCTGCCGACTGAAAAGCTGCTCAGTGGTGATGACAGTTTGGGAATTTAGTGTCGTCTCATCTTCCGAGTCTGACCAAATCAGCTGTCGGTCAAATGTGATCTTAAGTGTCTGTTTTCTGTTTGTGGCAAAGTAAGAAGTAAAAGCGTTCAAATGGCTTGAGCATCTCCTACAGCTGTCAAAGTTGTTGCTTAGCAACAGCGTCTCAGTGGAGTGATATACTGTTTGTTAAACAGCTGTGCTGTTGTGACAAAATAACCGCAGGGGTAGAGCGCTTCTCAACCAGTCAGCTTGCGTGGCCGGAACTAACTGTTGTGTAATTTTCAATAAGACTCTGCTGATCAGACAGCCGGTGGAAGTTCCTTCACTTGGGTGCCAAGACAGAGAAGAGCCATGACGTGTGTCTTCCGTGCATCTTAAAGGGTGACAGGTCAAGCCGTACCTAAAGCTCGAGGGCTCGAGGTGCAGAACAAGTTTGACCGTTGGCGTCAAATAGAGAGATCTGTTTTTTGGCTTTGCAGCTGTTAGGGTCCTGCATAGGACCACCAGCCAGGAGTGAGTTGCAGTAGTTAAGCCTTAAAATGACAAAGGACTGAGATAGTGTCGCTTTAAAATGTGGAAATGTTTACTATATTGAATACATAAATGGTTCTTTGCCTGGTCAAATGGTTCTTCTCTTTGATAAAAGCCCAGTTATATGTGGTCCTTAAAGTAGCCTTTTAAAAATAGTTCTAGATAGCACCAAAACAAGTTTCACTATTAGTCACAGAGCCTTTTTTGTAGTACTGTGGATAACAAAAGAACCCTTTTTGCTAAGACTGTAGTTCTAAAAAAGCCTTGAACTTTCATCACATTGTGCACTAATTAAGTGGTCATTTTGAGGTCATGTGTTCAACATTTGCTTGTCTTGAATGAGTCTCGCATTATATATGATGCTGACTGTGAGAGAGGCTGTATTGGTGTGTCCTTGCCAGAGACCACCAAAAAAGCAGGGGACATTGAAACCTATTCTCAATTTAGGCAGCTGGGGAGTTTGTTTTATAGGCGGGGGGTGCCTAGCTGAAATATCTCCTGCCATTTCCTAGGTACAGTTATGTCAGAAGTCATAAAAAAATCATATGGAAGTTATTTGAAAAGGCAGGTCTAATGGATTGGGCAGGTTTTTCTGCTGAACAAATGAGAGGACTGTGTGTGTGAATAATAGATGGTCAACGACTGATTTATTCATTACTGTCACTGATGGCCACCATCTGTCAGTCCCCAATCAGTGTGTGTGCTCGTGTCCTTGGGTACTTGTGTGTGTTTAGGGGAGTTCCCCTCGGTCAGCTGTATTTTGGTCCAAATCAGTTTAGGTATATGATATACTGATGTTATGTATTACTGACATGGTGACTGATGATACCAAACTCTTAAAACTAAGTAACTTGTGATTGACATAGTTATAAATGTTATGTTGCGTTAATGTCTATATCTGATAGTCATGTTTAATGTTATAAGGGAATTATACAGAATCTTCAAAGCATAATTAAATTAAGAAATAAACAAGGTCATTCAGAGAGATTAGATGTGAGAATTTGAACTGGACTCTGATGAACTGGACTGAACTGTGTTCTCTGCTTGTTTTGGATAGTAAATAAAATGCTTGTATTTGCACTGCAGACGTTGTGAGCCCTGGTTTCTGTCACCACCACTAGCCACGTTTACATTGAGTCTAATAATCCGTTAATAAAGCCGACTAATAGCTCATTCGGAATACGATACGTACATGTATACATCTTAATCAGAATAAACTAGTCCGGTTGAGGCCATTCAGAATGCAATTCCTATCCGATTGAATAAGGTGGGTAATCCTGTAAATTGTCTGTTAACTAGAAGAATAATAGCAGTATAAAATGCCTGTATCTGATTGCATTCCCAATCAGAAAGTTTGTTCCGCATGTGCGTCGATTCATAGTGAAAGTTTCTAATGTGGCCGGAACAGAAACTGGTTTGCAGAGGAGATGAAGTTTATGCTCTGATCTTTAAAAGGCGGCGATGGCACGGATGTTCAGCTTATGTGTCTCAGAACACGGCGTCTTCCTCTTGGCCTTCTTTAATAAGAACATGTGAAGTATGTTTTCTTCAGTCTGACATCATTTTAAAGTAATTAAAAACAAGCACTGCTCACTGCTGCTCATCTCACTCTGACTGTACTCACGTGGTGCTCGTTGTCATGGTAACGCCCCAGGTAAGTGGTGCTCTACACGTGTGCAATTTTGGATCAGATTACTTGTAGTGAGCATGAAAATGGAGGTTTTCCATCAGATTGTTGAGTAGACTGGGCATATAAACACCTCAGTCTTAATGTATAAACAGAATGTATTCAATCGAATTGCCATGTAAACACAGACACTGGTGGTCAGTATGTTGCTCTACAATTAACCGTTTTACAACAAAACACTCTGAATGACTGCAAGAAGAGCGAATCTAGTTTCGCTATACTCTGCCCTCTGTTCTTGAGATTACTCTACAGTCCAATGGTGTTTTGGACAGCCATGTAATCATTAATTTAAATTTGTAACTTTGTGCTGAACACTTGCTGTTAGCTTTCAGTGTTTTTTAGTAGGTAGCAATTAGCTGTTTTTGATATGATTCACATCAGTACTGCTGAAAAAAACTCTGAGTCTGCCTTGGCTCCTTCTGATTGGGATGATTTGTGTACAGATGGTGTAAAAAAGTGTTTTCTTATTTTGAAGGAGCGAAATGTGCCTCGATCAGAAGCAGGTTCTCAGGTTACGGCTGTTGGCAGCTGGTCTAAGCCAGTTATAAACGACTGAGTCATGGTAAAACAGGGCATATTCTGTGTGTAGTGATGCCTTCTCGAGAGACTTTAAACTGTGCATGGCTGAAATGCATCCAAGCCACATAGGCGCACACACACACACACACACACACAAACACACAGCGCACAGTGAGAGAGGGAGAGTGAATGCAGGGAAGGAAGTGATATCTCCTCTCCAGCAGGGCAGACAGTTCAAATTTAGCTGTGTCTCAGAGGGCGTGTGTGTGTGTGTGTGTGTGTGTGTGTGTGTGTGTGTGTGTGTGTGTGTATAAACAGACCGGTCAGTTGTTAGATTCTATCTGCAGGACCTTAAACTTTCTGTCCTTTAACTGTAGACTTGGTTTTTAGCTGTTTTGACCTCTGTTAAATCTCTATGTGGTGCAGTTCAGGGCAACTAATTATTTTTTATAGTAAATGAATCTGTTGACTGTTATTTAATGAATTTAGTAATCTTAACATTATGCCTTCTGCCAATTTATCTACTTTTCTATCACATCACTGGCATTATTTTACAATAAGTTTTTTTTTCTATTTATTTTCTATTTATTTTTTCACAGGGCATGTATTTCTATAGAGGCTATGCGAGTAAAGGCTGAAAGATAAATCACTTTTATATTGAAATCGCAGTTTGAAAGAGTGCAGTTTACAATCACAAGGACTGAATTTTTTTATAGTCTTACAGTCTATTATCAACAACATTGATGCACAAGATTTATAAGCAGACATTGATTATGCAGGTTTAAAACAGGATGTTTCACCTAGAGCTTGTGAACCGCTGTGACATCACAACCACAAATAACTGCCACCTGCCAGAAAATATATATGCTGGTCTCCTTGGCCAAAAAAGGCCCGTACCTCAATTACAATCACGATACAAGCGTCACACTATGGTATGATGCAAATGCATTGACCAAATAGCACCAGATGAACAGCTGACATTTTTGGTCAACGTTTTCTTAAAATTGGTTTGAAAAACTACAGTAATATTGAATTAAAGTTGCCCCATGTGAAGGTAAATTTGCTCATATAGCTGCCACTGTATATTTCCGTATTGATGTTTTGAACACGGCCTTATCCGTGTTCCAACTTAAAGCTTAAGACCACACTGAATAAAATATTGTGAATAAACTTTTTGGTGTTGGGGTTTAAAGATTGCACACTTTCAAACTGTGATTTTGCTATAAACACCATTCATCATTCAGCTATAAACACAATTTATCGTTCAGCCCTCATTTTTGTTTCTGTTAATCACTCATTTTTCTTATTTTTTCATTAGTTTTATTCATAAAGCGAGTGTACTTTCCAAGAACGGAAAGCCAGATCCAGCTTTTACCTTCACCTAGAAGTCCATGTTAGTTCTGCTATAGACACCAATTTGCCCTTGGCTACTCAACATGACACCACACACACACACACACACACACACACACACACATACACACACACACAGCGCTGTCATAGCATACTGAAAGATACAATTGTTTTTTCTTCCTGACATTTTGAACCTCACACACTGTTTTTAATTTTATGTGTTTCTAATCTCAAGCAACACACACACACACACACACACACACAATCCATGAGAGGCTACAGTGCTCAGTACAGTAAGGCTGTGTTTGTCTCAGAATAGCCTCTTAGAGCTTCTTTGAAATCAGCTCTGTAAACAAGATAGTGAGGTGATATTTATAGACTCTATTACGTAAGGGTCTTCACTGTGATGACAAATTTACTTTACACCACAGTGTGGGTGTGGGTGTGGGTGTGGGTGTGTGGGTGTGTGTGTGTCTGAAAGCAGATCAGGCCTTTAACATAATATGATGCATCTTTGCCCAGGGCTGCACGCTTGGAAAACATGAACACAGTGTTTGTGTTTGTGTGTGTGTGTGTGTGTGTGTGTGTGTGTGTGTGTGTGTGTGTGTGTGTGTGCGCGCTTGTGCTTGTGCTTGTGTTTGTGCCTGTGCTTGTTCTCCTATCCCTGTGAGAACCACATGTCCTCACAATGATTGGACAACATGGGACTGGGTGTAAGTGAGGATCTTTTTGCTGGTCCTCATTTGAGCATCTGCTGTTTTCACTACCAATTCAACTTTTTTTTTTTAAAGAAACTAAAAGAGCAGAAAGCTTGCCTTTGGAAACTGAGGTTAAGGTTGGTGTTAGGTTTAGGTGTAGTGTTACTCTGTTACAGTAATACAGAAAAAATGGAAATCAATGGAAGTCTTCAAATGTAAGACCACCGTGTGTGTGTGTGTGTGAGTGTGTGAGTGTGCCTGTTGTGGACATGGTGTTCAGTGTTCACCTCATTGTAGACTAGATCATGCATGCTGTCTGTCAAAAGTTTAGGGACACCTTGCTTTGTTTTGACTTTTTTAACATTAAAGAAAACACAGCTTTGTATTCACTGTTGATGAGTAGATTATGCCTTAAATACAGAAAATGTAAGTAGCTCTTCTTTTCTTAAACCATTTTTTATTTTCACTCGCTACTGTTCATTAATAATAACTGTTTCTTTATTCAATAATAAAACATTTTAGACTGAAATACTGTAAGGTACACCAGGCGGTATTTCTTGTTTGTTTTGGAACAGCATGAATTTATTAAATGATATACTTAAATGATCTATCAGCAACTCTTTGGTAAGTTATCTGCCTTGGATGAATAGTTTTCAAATACACAGCATTTCTAAATTTTATTTGAACTTCTTCTTGATGTTTTTACAGCTTTACAGTTTTCTCAGTCTTTTTAGGATCTTGTACAGTTCTGTTCATCATTCCGGACCCATGAAACATTTTCTTTTATTTTTCCACCTTTTAATAAACCTGTGAAGCTGGGGAGTACCAGCATCTTAATTCAGTCATTTTATACATGTGCCTGGTTTAATATCAGTGAAAAAAAGAGATTCCAAATTTTTGAAGGGTACCGTGTATTAGGTCATTTTAGCAATGATCACCCTGTTCTTACTTTAAAGAAGGAAATTTAAGTGTTCTGCCTGTGATCGTTTAATTAAACACTGTCTGTTCCTTGGAGCGGGTATCGGGACCAAAGAAAAGATGACACGGACACAAAGATAGTCCTCTCGTAATTCTTGTATTTGGACCTCAGTCCTTTTTTTTTTCCTTTTCAGTGTTAACCGAATCTCATTCTTGAAGCGTTTCTGGAACCCAGCCAGGTGTGATTTCTGCTGTGTAATGAAATCGTGAAATACCTTTTCACTACATCGTCCCAGATACTTTGCAAAAATATTAAGACTGTGTATAAGTAATTTATATCATCATATGAAGTCTGTATTTGTTTGTCGATTGCTTCAGTGCACACATACACAGTCTAATGGCTGATGCAGTGTGTGCTTTAGAAATACACACACGGTGTGTCAGCAGGGTTGGAGACTCAGCTCGCTCTAATTAAAGCCATTAGGCAGGATAGATGGCCAAACTCTTGCGTAGTTTAATTTCCCTCAAGCATTTACTTTGAACTTGGGTTTCACTGGAGCCTCCCATGAGGGTGTATGTGTGTTTGTGTACATGCGCTCATGCTATCTGCTGATAGCCTGTATGTGTGTGTGTGTGTGTGTGTGTGGGGGTGTGTGAGAAAAAATTTGTTTTCATACAGTGTCAGCACAAAAGGAGTAACTCACTTTGTCAGGATCAGCGACGCTGCTGATCTGTAAAGTGCAAACCCATTTCATTTTGATTACTAATGGTAAGGTGAAGTTCAGGGTTAAGTTGAGTGGAAGTTAATGGAACTAGATTTTTTTTCCCAGCACTTTTGGAGCATTTATATTGGTCTATTCATCATTCCATTTTGGCACATTGTAAATATCAGCTGGCATTTTCAAATTCTGGAAAAAAAAAGTACAAAACGATAAAAATGGAGATAAAAGGTTTTTGTTCCGACAGCAGCGTTATAAGAAAATGACTACATTTAGATACGGTTTGGGCATGCCGGGTCAAATTAAATGCATTTTGCGAAAATAAGAGAGCACATCGTCTACAGAGTACACACTTCTGCACATTGTACAGTGCACAATTACTGTTTAATATTTCCAATATATTCTAATTGAACTTATTAGAAAATAAAGCATAAAATGTGGGCTGTGCAAAGCTTATGGCAAATTCAGTTTTTTATTTTTTCTTCCAATATGTTTGCAGAAAAATGTCATATATAATTTTTTCTCGGTAGAGGATGTCTTGGCTTATTTTCACTTACAAAATCAGCAAAACGTGCACTTTGACGGGGTGTTCAAACTCAGTTACCTGTTTAAAAAACATAACTGGCTGTTAAGCACAGTGCGTCAAGCATAATTATTCTGCGATATTTTTTTGTGGGTGTAGCAGCAGCATTTAAATGCAGGACAAGTGTATCCGCCTAATATTATTTAGATAATAAAATATACATCAGCCAACATCGAAATAATTGATAATTTGCTGATTGCTTGTTCAAACAAAACATGACCAATTCTGATCTTGGCTGATTCCGGTTGTGCACCCCTAATAGGTCCTTAATAGGGGTATAATAATGTGCATGGCCCAAAAATTGATCCCTTTCACGATATTGGGTTCCTGTTTTGAGAGAGACATGTCTGTGCTCGAGTGGGTTGTTGATTGCTTGAGTACATGTAACCCCTTAAATAAGGAACATACGCATGACCCACAAGCCCTAATCTTGTATAAACTACCCAACAAATGTGTGTAATGAGAACTCATCTATTCATCTGTTATTATCTTTATTTCTTTCTCTCACTCCCTTCTCAAACCTGCTCAAGTGTGCGTGTGGAAGGTTCTGCCGCTGTCTTTTTAGAAGAACGGAGGGAGAGATATTCACTAATGACTAAAAGCTTGTTATGCTTTAATAGATGGCAGTAGCGCTGAGCAAACTGGTGCTGTTGGCTCTTAACTGTAGCGAGCCATAGAGAGAGAAAGAGAGTAAAAGAGAGAGGTCTTCTCAGATGAAAGAGAAAGAGAGTGAGGAGTCTGTACTGTTTGACAGGTCATACAGCGAGAGAGCTTTGAAGGAAGATGAAGGTAATTGATTGTTTTTGATAGAAAAGTAGGCTACATGGTGAGAATTAGAAGGAGGCCAGAGGATGAGTGACATGGAAACTACTGCAGCTCCTGTGGTGGAGATGGAGAGTGATGGAGAGGGAGAAAAGCACACAGACAGGGTTGCAGTTGGCTTTAGGGAAGTAAAGGCCTTCAGAGATTACACAAGGTCAGAGAGAGAGAGAGAGAAACGTTATTGCAGCAGAGCAATACAGACACGTTAATTTAGTTTGTTATGGCCTTGCTGAGGTCTTGAGCTCAAATTTAATAATATCACTTTTTCCCACTGTTTGACTGGACCAGGACATGTTCAGTATCAGGGCAATACAAGCTTCAAATCTGCAGCCAGTCTTTTTGCCCTTCTCATCTGATCCAAATACTTTTATGTTGAGTAAAAGCCATTACTAATACAAACATTTGTAATTTTATAGATAATACAGACATGCAATTTAGGTAGGATAAGCTGCTAAATATCTCTTTAAGGCATGTGAATTTGTCATTTTACCTACTCTCTTGCATTGATAACAGTTTCTAAATGCTGCTGCTACACATCACTCATCAGTCAGGCTGTTCTAATTCTGAATAAGCTCTCATTCGGTAAAAAACGCTTCACTTTCATGCATAAAGAATATCTTTTGTTTAAGGTTTTTTTTATCTTTAAATAATTAAATTAATTAATTATTAGGTGACCTTTATTAGTCCCACAAATGGGAAATTTAACCTTCGCATTTAACCCATCCATGTAGTGAAACACCACATCTACATTAGTGAGCAAACACACTAGGGGGGCAGTGAGCACACTTGCCTGCTCCAGGGCAGCCCTGTCCACAGCTCTCGGGGAGCAGTTGGGGGTTAGGTGTCTTGCTCAAGGGCACCTCAGTCACATACTGTCACCTTCCAGTCGCAAGGCTGGTCCCCTAACCTGTAGCCCACGACTGCCCCCAGTCGTTTTTTGGACTCACTCACACTAGCCTGCTAAATTCTCTTGGTTTTAAGTGCTCTGTTAGTTCCCACAAGCAATGAGCACCACCATACAGAAGGATGAATCGCAACTGGTTGAAAAAGTGATGGTGAATAATAAATTGTCGTAAGAGTGTGTCAAAAGTGTTTAACATGGTTTTGGTGGCATGTCACTTACTGTAAAGAGCAGAAAGACTTAAAACGTAATAGCTATGCACTTGGGTTACGTACCATGTGTACGTGAAAGATGGTCAATTCATACAGTCCAAATACCAACAGTTCAGATATTTAAAAATATTGTTTCCCACTGCAGGCAGTTAACTTACTGTTTCTGAAAACGTGCCTCACTGTTGCAAGTTGTGGATAATATCCATTTATTGCATCTCTAAAGAAGAAAAAAAGAGAAAATATCAACAGTGGACCGCTTCTTTTTTTATCATCAGATAAAGCTTGTAGTAGACTTTGTTCAGTTTTTGGTATCTTGCCCCGTTTTGCAGATTTAGCATCAGCTCTACAGCTGGAAGCCCCCGACTCAAACACACCTTGTTCATAGGGGTCACAGAGCTTTGAATGGTAACCCTGGCACTGAGCAAACCATGTCCACCTTATTAAGGTTTTCTTGTTGTAACTACTTTAAGACTCTGATAGAAGTCATTTAAAACTAAGTTTCTCTATTTGTCTTCCTTTCTGTTGTGTCTCTCCAGGTGGTTTCGCCATCGTGTTTCTGGTGCGCACCCATCAGGGCGTCCGCTGTGCTCTGAAAAGGATGTACGTGAATAACGAACACGACCTTCAAGTCTGCAAGAGAGAGATTCAGATCATGGTGAGAGTCAAATGCTTAATCTGGGCTCCTCCTGCTCCCTCACTCTGAATACAGCTGGGTGTACAGGCACTGGGAAGCAGTACAGAGACTGGCTCTGTCCGTGGGATTCAAGCTACAGACGTTTTATTTAAAAGTTGAAAACATAACATCGTGCAAGCCGCATGTCTTCTTGCTAATGTGGTTTCTGACAGTGTCGTCAGCGTCGTATAGAACAGAATAATATACCGTTCAAATGTATTGTGTGAATGAGGTTTGAGTTGTTTTTTTACATTTTGGGAAAGGGTGGTTCTTTTGGCAAGAAGAAAAGATTTTTCTTTCCTATTTTCTTGCAGCTGTCAAGTTTTTTTGCAGTTTTTTTTTTCTTTCTTCAATAGCATTCAAACAATGGGTGGTTAATATGTGTAAATCATTGTTGTTTACAACCAACACAGTTGGTTTAGTGTTTCGCTTTTGTCTGCAAATTTTGTACATCATGTTGATTTCTGTGGATTTTAACCACAATGAAAGCCACCACAAGTGACGCTGCGAGCAACAATCTTCGGGGTCCAAGCACAGTTTATATAGCCAGTATAGGCCTTTTACCAGATAGAACACAAATGATGGGCAGAGTATTTTATAATTGATCAAGCTTTCTGATCCCTTACAAGGACATGGGTTCTGTCACTTGTCACCTTTTTTTTCTGCTCACGAGTTTGATTTATTAAAATGGACAAAATTGTATTGCATAGTGCAAATCAGTAATTTTGTCTTACGCTCATCCATCTAATCTGGGAGCCCGTGGAGCTGGTTGTCATTACTTTTGAAGATTGTGGTGTAATTTGAGAATGAACAGAATTGACTCTCAGGAAAGGGAGGACATGTTTGGGTTGAATCACTGATCATCTCCAAAAACACAACTAGCTAGTTAATTATACCTTTTGAGTCATTACACGTACTGAATGAACTACTCTCTTGTATTGACACTCACGAAAGATGCAGCAGCAGAGAGAGAGTGATAGAAACAGAGCGAGAGACACTATTCACAGACTGCAGCGAGCTCATAAGAGCAGCTTCAGTAAGGAGGAGGAGGAGAAAGAGGTCGTTGTTCAGCATTTAAATGGGCCGCATCTGGTGACTTTGTCTCATCCGTAATAGAGAAGCCTTCTTTCGGACTGTGGGCGACGCTGTTTACAACACTGGAATAGGTTCCTCATGTTGCTTTTTCATCTCAGCCCTTTTTTAATTCTAGGTCAGCAAAGAGGCCCCCTTTTTGTATCCTCCAGCTATGGTCTTAGGCGACCTAAGCTTAGCACAAGTCGAATATGTGGTCCAGCAGTCCCAGCCTCAGGTCAACTGATATGACTATATTTATTATGATCAATTATATCACATTGCATCACGGAATATGTTTCTGAGTGTATCGTGGATATGATCAGAACATATAAACTTAAACACTAACAAACTGGATGTTTAATTAAAAAGGGAGTATATCTAGGGCTGTTGAATTGAATTTAGTGCATGTGAAACATGAAAAAAAAAACATGTTCGAATTCTTGTTTAATTAAATGTTTAAAACAATTGTGGGCCATGTTGTGTATCCTGAAAATATCTTGAAGTATCTCATTGTGATATTTGCGCTGTATCACCTACCCCTTGTTGGCCCATCATCAGGAGATCATGAGTTTGATTCCTGTTGGATGGCCTTCCCTTTCCACCCAATCACTCGGTACAATACTAGCCAGTTCGGGTGTCTGTTAGCTGTGGTAACAGAACTGGCACTTAGTGTTCCTAGCTAAGCATTAGGGCTGAACATTTTGGGAAGATTATCTAACTCCGATTTTTCTGATCAATATTGTGATTGCAATTTAAGTTGCAATTGTTTTCTGGAAATGAGGTCCAGGCCTGTTATTTTGGCCAAGAATAACAGAACATCCACTTTTTCTGGCTTAAGACTTGAACACTGAACATGCCAGACTCTGTGGTGTCACAGCATATCACTGCTGTCGGAACAAAACCTCAGATCTCTGTTTTTGTTTTTGACGTGATTCGAAAATTATGTTGCCCTTTACATTGCGTGCAAATTTCATGATGAATGGACCAAAACAGCCGTCTCGGTATTACCTGGAAAAAAGTCGGGTTACGTTGACTTACATTAAAAGTGCAGTATGTTTTTCTTCTCCTGTAGAGTTACCATTTTGGAGATACAAGGTTTTCTTCCAACAGCAGCAATGTAGTTGTTTGGTTGCTTCTGGTTGGTCCAGCTCATCTACATGCAGTTTACAAGCTCTGATATTAGGTTAGTGTTCATGAGTTAAGACAACATTATTAAAAAATGGCTATGATTAAAATGAAAACTGCACCCTTGTAAATTGCGATTTTGATATGAATATGATTCATCTTTTAGCCCTACTAAGCATGTTGAGCTGTCTGAGGACGATGGGTTGGAGGCAGTTAGGAAAGATGTGGAGCTTCACGTTTATTGGAGTATATCCATCTCCCCGATAGCATCGTGTAATAGGGAGACACCTAGCTAGTGGTTGGTATTGGCAGTGACTTAAGGGTGCCTGTATATCCTTTAAAAGCCTTAAAATAGATACAAAGTGAAGTGTGTTATTTTACCATAAGAGGTATATTCTGTGCTCTGTTTACTCCTCTGTTGTCCAGGAGTCATAAACAGACATTATCCATAACCCTCAGCAGTGAGGCGTGATTTCAGAAAAGTGGTTTAAATGTCTATGCTGTGTTGAACTGTTGTAAAGAGGAAGCTTAAACCTTGTAATATCTGCTGCTCCATTTTTCCACTGTGTTTAAACTAGCACGTTTTCGTCTAAACATGACCGTGTTCTTTACTGGCCACACGTGCCATTTCTACTTTAAAATTGACCACAGCAGATATGTTAGCGAGTGAAGAGGTGTAAGAAAGGAGCTGCTACTGTGGCAGGTTAGAGCAATTTAAAATCGAAGCATATTAATCCCCCTAAAAATGGTAACTTCAGATAAGGAGTCGAATAAAACTGAAGCTGTCAGTTCAGAGTGTATACCACTATACACATGTCAGAACTGAAGGGATTTTACTCCAGAATATGAAAGTAATTGCCAGTCAGGTCATCAGATCAGTCAGCCAGGTTTGATCATAAGCCAACATTAAACACACTATGAAACTGTCATTTTGAAAAAGTCGGCTGTAAACAAAATGCATCAGTCCTGAATGTGACATTACGCTTACACTGAAATGAATAGATTTTACTGTAGTATTAACTGGCAGAGTAGCGTAATCTCAGTCCTTGAAAACACAAAGAGTGGATCAGGCTCTGTAGCGGCTCATACTCAGTATTACATGACTCTGATTGAACAGGCGCCACACAATTTTGAAATATGCTTAATTATACTGTAAAATGATGTCTAATGATGCTCAGGTTGTATATTAAGCTAATCCAGAAATGTCCAGTTGACAGAGGTCCTGTGGTCGAAACTGACTGCTGATGAAGGACTTGGGGACGGCAGAGTTGGTAACAAAGTCAAACACACCGAAAAGGTCATATAAGAATCATGCAAACTTTAATTGGAGTTTGAGGTTTTTTTCAACCAATAGGTTTGAATAATGCATTTTTATTACATTTAATATTTGAATGCATGCAAGTGGAAACAGTATTAACTCGCATACATTCAGATATGGAATGTAATAAATATCCTTCTTTAAACAGTATTAAAAAGCATTTCATTTGAAGTTGTGCAGGTACTAGGGGCCGTTTAAAAGAAAATGCACAATGAATGAATGTACATACTAGATGGTAATAATATTTTATAGTAAACATGTCTTTTAGATCGTTACATTGAGTGAAAATTTCATTAACAGACCAAAAGAAATGGAATAAAATCTTGTTACATTGACATCAACATACATTGAAGTTAAGAGTGCTTTTGTGCTTCTGCTGTAAAGTTACCATCGTGGGTTTCTGAGGTTTGGGCCAGCAGTGATGATGTGCTGATAGCAGAATTAAAGCTGATGATGTGAAGAGTAGACTGAGATGAAAGAGTGTGATTTAGAGAGAGGGAGTAATTAGAAACAGAGATAGAGAGAGGGTGAGTAATGATACTGAGAGAGAGGGAGGGCTGTGATTATTGTTGTTGTTGTGACTCAGTGTCTGGCAGAGCAGCGCTGGCCTGTTCAGTGCTGTAGTGAAGTGGCGTCGAGTCGGCACTTTTAGCCGTCCACTCAGTGGCCTCACTGAAGATCATTAGCCTGTGCCTGAGCGGCTGTTAGACAAACACATAGGGTGGGTTATTACATACAGGCGCTCATCTGTATGTGTGTGTGTGTGTGTGTGTGTGTGTGTGTGTGTGTGTGTCTGCACTCTGTTTACAGAGGGATCTGGTGGGAAACAAAAACATTGTGGGCTACCTGGACTCCAGTATCACAGCCGTGGGTTCAGGAGACGTTTGGGAAGTCCTTATATTAATGGACTTCTGTAGAGGTCAGCACATCTCTCACTCTCTCTCACTCTCACTCTCACTCTCTCTCTCTCTCTCTCTCTCTCTCTCTCTCTCTCTCTCTCTCTCTCTCTCTCCCCTCTCTCTCTCTCTCTCTCTCTCTCTCTCTCTCACACTCTCTCTCTCTCTCTCTCACACACTCTGTCTCTCTCTCTATATCTCTCTCTCTCTCTCTGACACTCTCTCTCTCTCTCTCTCACACACTCTCTCTCTCACACTCACTCTCCTATCTCTCTCAAACTCTCTCTCTATCTCTCTCTCTATCTCACTGTCTCTCTCTATCTCTCTCTCTATCTCACTGTCTCTCACTCTCTCACACACTCTCACTCTCTCTCACTCTCACTCTCTCACTCTCACTCTCTCTCACACTCTCTCTCTCACACTCTCTCTCTTTCTCTCACTCTCTCTCACACTCTCACTCTCTCTCTCTCACTCTCTCTCTCACTCTCTCTCACTCTCTCTCTCTCACACTCTCTCTCACACTCTCTCTCTCACACTCTCTCTCTCACACTCTCTCTCACACTCTGTCCTCTTTTGTTCTTGTGTAGTTTATTGATGATGATGACTGACTGTGTTTCTCTCAGGTGGTCAGGTGGTGAATCTGATGAACCAGAGGCTGCAGACTGGTTTCAGTGAGCCGGAGGTGCTGCAGATATTCTGTGATACTTGTGAAGCTGTGGCTCGACTGCATCAGTGCAAAACTCCCATCATCCACAGAGACCTCAAAGTATGAGTCTCTCTCTTTCTCCCTTTCTCTTTCTGCTTCTGCATCAAACTTATTGTTTGTGGTAATTCATTGTATGCTATAGATGTGATGGATAATTTGGTTGAAAAAGAAGAATCCCTTTATCATAACTTGAGATCTACGATTGAGCCCCTCTGATGAAAAACCACATCGTCTATTCCACCTTTTTTTTTTCTTTTTTTTTTGTAGTATCTGTATTTTATGTTATTTTGCGCAACCCTTTGCGTTAAGAAGCCAACTGTTCTTTACGCTTTAGTGACCCTTTTAAATACAGGACATCAAACAGGGTTTTCGTTGCAAGTGCTCAGTCAGTGAAATAAAACGTGTTTTGCCTTAAAAGGCATTCCAGTAGGCTCTAATTACAGACATAAGAGCAGATCACCAGCACTGGTTTGTCTGCTGCACATATTAGTGCACATACAAACAGACTTCCCTCACAGCTGCCTCTCACCAGCACACTGTGTTCACATCCTCATATTTCTTATCCCTTCTGGAGCCGACACACCCTTAACGCTCTGTCTCTCACTTTTTTGTGTTTCTCTCTCTCTCTCACTCTCTTATCTCTCTTTCTCATTCTTGCGCTCCCTCTTATTCTCGCTCTCCAATTTTTTTCTCGCTCTGTTCTCCCTCAGGTGGAGAACATCCTGCTGCATGACCGAGGTCACTATGTCCTCTGTGATTTCGGCAGTGCCACCAACAGATTCCAGAACCCCCAGGCAGAGGGTGTCGCCACAGTGGAGGAGGAAATTAAAAAGTAGGTTGTCACATCATATAATCCATTAGGGTTATAAAGCTCTGATCACACAATTATTCGATTTGATTAAGATTTGTTGTGAAACTGTTCAGTGCATCATGAAATTCACCACAATTTATCATAATTTGGGTGTGATGTTTAAAATACACTAAACGCTCAAATGTGACAGGAGGAACTATTTATGAGTGCGTTATACAATATAAACAGTAAATAATGTGTTCTAATTTTTTTTTTCTTTTGAGGAAAGCTCAGGAGTAGTAATTGTAGTTGTAGTGTAATCTGGCCATAAAGTGGCTGCTTCATTAAATATTACCATAATTCATTAGAAGGATGCACAGTGATATCAAAACTATTTTGGTACCAGCAGGAAAAAAAAAACTAAGGGAATACATCACACAGATGTTCAGCTTTGACCAATATTTCAAACTGATGTTTCATCATGTATTTATTATTAAGTATTTAAATATGTACTTACGGTGTAGTGTTTAGATGATGCTACACTAATGCACTAAAATATCTGCATTTTATTCATTTTACTGCATTTCTAGTCCTCTACAAAGACTTGTTTCTGCAATGCTAATTGAAATAGTCCCAGTTCTTCGCATTTTATAAATGTTTGTTTTTTTGGTGGCAGATATATACAGATATTGGCATCATTATGTCCCTAATTGATTAAAACACAATGTACCTATATAGATTTTAATATATTGCTGCATTCCAGAATCAGTGGAGGTGAATCAGCAACTTGATGCATTACACTGCATTCATACATTTTTACACCCTTATAATCCACGTGTTTCTGCATGTGCAGGTACACAACTCTCTCATACAGAGCTCCAGAGATGGTCAATCTGTACAGTGGCAAAATGATCACCACTAAAGCAGACATCTGGGTGAGTGCAAGCTGTGAAAAAACAGCCACAGTTCTCTTTAAACCAGGCTGTTGTGTTAGGCCTCGAAACCACATGCATTCATGTGGTTGGTTTGGTGATTATATCATTATGATTAAAACATATTCTTTGCTCTCATTGCCTTTGAGCCAGTCTGGTTGTGGTTGATTTTCACAGAGAACCAGGCTAGCAATTTTAAGTGCATGCTCTGCAACAGTGGTAAAATTGATATGACACATTTATGCTGATTTGTTATATTTTTGTGTGGAAAATTGTTGAGGAAGCAAAGGAGCAAAGGGACTGACTGACTGTTTTTCTTTGTGTTTGTGAATCTCTCTCTCTCTCTCCGTCTCTGTCTGTCTCTCTCTGTCTCTCACTTTCTCTCTCTCTCTCTGCCCCCCCCCCTCTCTCTCTCTGCCCCCCCCCCTCTCTCTCCCCCCCCCCCCCCCCCCCCCCCTCTCTCTGCAGGCCCTGGGCTGCTTGCTGTATAAGTTGTGTTTTTTCACACTGCCGTTCGGAGAGAGTCAGGTGGCCATCTGTGACGGTAGCTTCACCATCCCTGACAACTCTCGTTACTCCCACGACATGCACTGCCTCATACGTGAGTCACGCTGTTCACTGATGGATTAGTTTGTCACCTGGTGTGTTACTTAGCTTTTTAATCTTTAGAACCAGATGAACACATTTTTGTGGCGTGAATTAAGCTAAATGTACAGGGTAAGTATAGAGGTTATAGACTAAGTACATGAAGAATATTCTTTCCTGGAACACGTGCAAGTCACTCACGAGAAAGTGTAGCACAATGATTAAACCTATGATTGATTAAAATGGGAAGAAGTGAAATATTATGAATTGGCTATTTTAATTTTGGTATCCTCATTGAAATCATTTTGTTTCATGTGATGTTAGTTAATCGATATAGCCTACGCTGGCTGAGTACTGGGTGATACCAATTCCCATGCTTTTTTAATATTTGCATGATCCAGTTTGAACCTGCTGCCTGCCTGCTCTCGATTAAAAACGCCCACCAGCAACCAGCTGAGTGCTGCCATGTGCCACAGAGTGATCTTATTGCCAGTGGTGTGCACACATGGTTAGCCTTTACCCCTTTAAACTCAATGTTTATTAATCAGCCTTTAATCTTTAGCCTTATTATTCTGTAATTCTATCAATTATTTGGTCTCTGCTATAAAACTAATATGTAAGTCACGTAGAGAGTTTAAGTCTATACATGCTAAAATATGCAAAAATATCAATATCTATTTATTCACAAACACATTTGACACAATAATGATCAGTGATTTCAACAGCATGGCTGCAATCTCAGGTTAATTTTCTTGAGTCTTTCTTTCTGTGTTGCTTTTTTTCTTATTTGAATGCTTTATTCCTGTCTTCAGGTTACATGCTGGAGCCAGACCCCGATATAAGGCCAGATATCTACCTGGTTTCTTATTTCGCCTTCAAGCTGGCGCGCAAAGACTGCCCGGTGCAGAATGTCCATGTAAGTTTCTGTGCAGTATTTCTCACAGTTTCTGCATCAGCATGAGCCCAGTCCCCATCTTGTTCAGTAGTTCCCAAACCTCCTGCCATCTCACAGCGAAATTGATTTTCACGGATTTCACTGATGACTGAACAAAACTTCAGAAGAACATAAAAACTGTGTCTGACGCAACTCAAACATGATTAATCCCATTATGTTCTTTGAAAACAACACTTGCTTATTTGCTCATTTTGCTTATTTTCACTTTTGTATTATTATTTTTTTCCATTTAAATAGCAATGCATTTATAGCTGTGTGGGTGATCAAAAGAAGTGTAATCCAAATGTTTTATTACTTCAGTGATTCAGTAAAATCACTTTTAGTGTGCGATTCAGTAACATAATTTTTATTGTATGAACACATGCATTGAATGTAGAACATAATTTCCTATTTTCAGCAACAGTGGCTGCACCTTGAGCGTTACTCTACAAGGTTCTGCACCAAGTACTGTCTTGTGTAGTCTGCAGTGCTGAAAAGATTGCTTTAAAAGCCATTTTACAGCTGTATTTGAACGAGAGGGATGCAATCCTACATTCCATCCTGGCGACATACAGTGTGAGCAGCTGGGCTTCAGACTGGTTTGAGGAGTCAAAAGAGGAAAATGCTCTTATATTCTGTAGTGGATGACCACAATAAAAGAATTTAGTGTGTCACTGCTCAGGATTAACCTACTGGGCCGTATTCAGCGCTCTCTCTTCTTCCTCTGTTGTTTGTTGTTTGTGGTGTTATGCTCCAAAGCCACCCACCCAGCACCTTTTTCAAAGCTACTGTTTAATTCATGCCAGCCCTGTACAGCACACATCGCGAGGGCTGCCTCACAGTGTCAGAGGAAGTAGGATTCTGCTGCAGGCTGCCAATTGGCTGAGCTCCAGCAGCCCCTCCCCCTGGGTTTTGTATTGATGGTATAATGGAGGCATTGAGTCGGCACATTAGAGCCGGTGCGGCTACAAAGTGCCATCGGGCTGTCAGTCACTCAGTACAAGTGTGTAGCTTTATGGCCTTGAGCTCTTTACTACACTGTCGCTGTGGTGGTTGGATGAAAGGGCATTTGTCAGAATAGAACTGTGAATTTTTACACTAAAGCTTTATTGAGCTTTATTAAAGATTTATTGCTTTTTGTTGAGCACTATCAAAGCTTTATTGAGCTATATTGAGCATTATTAAAGCTTATTGAGCTTTATTAAAGCTTTATTGAGCACATCAGTCTACATCAAACAAACCCATGTTGCTAAACAGAAGTTCGCCAACATTTCTGACTTAACATTGAGCCGCACTCTTCTAAGTTGGATGAAAAATGGTATGAATTTATTTGAGGTCCACTGACATGGCTATTAAATAATGATTGGCACACCTCCATTCACACGTGAAAAGGGTAGCTTGCATTTGTCATTATTATAGACTATAGGATCCTTTAAAAATGACAATGGATTAGCCACCAAAACGTAGATGCTGCTTTGAAATTCAAGTGTGTTTAATTAAATGCTTGGTAACTCTTTTTTTTTTTTTTTTTTTTTTTTTTTGTTTTTTGCTTCTCTTAGGCTGTAATGATGCTCTGAGTTTAGGTTCTTATCTTTGCTTTTCTTCTCATCCACCCAGAATTCACCAATCCCTGCAAAACTTCCTGAGCCGATCAGAGCAAGTGAGGCGGTGGCTAAGAAGAGTCAGACTAAAGCCAGGTAAGAGAGCACAGTGGTCTGTTAGATTCCCTCTTAGAGAAATGTTTCCTAAGGCATGTAAGGTATGTCTGTGTAGAATAGACAGTCCTGTGCAAAGTCAGAAGCCACCTATTTGCATTAGGATGGAAAAGATTAATTAAGAAAACAGGAATTCCCAAAGCTGGCGTTCAAAAAAATGAGTAGAAGACACCGTGAAAGTGGGACACTTGACAACCACCAAAGCTGTCCTCCTCCGATAAACAGTGCTTAAAGAAAATCAAGCTCCACTCTTGCTTCAGATTTGAAAAAATCCACAGGTGTTTCTGTTCGTTTTCCAAAAAAAAAAACAAAAATAACTGGCATTCTCAGAATTTCGGTTTAATGGTATTGATTTCACATACTGATCCAACATATTAAACACACAGGCACGTTTAGCAGTAGCACGTTAATAAAAAATAATTGTATTAAAAAGTTTGGATAAAAGCAAAATATTTCACATAATCAGGTGAGTTGAATTTTTACTGTACAGTGTTCTGCGGTTCAAAGCACAGTTTACATACTGGGTTAATAGACGCATCTGCAATAAAAACTGTTTTCTGATGTTCTCTTTTTTTTTTTTTTCTTCTTGTTCAGACTTACTGATCCAATCCCCACAACTGAAACCTCCATAGCACCACGACAACGACCCAAAGCTGGCCAGGCTCAGCCAATCACAGGCATTCTGCCCATACAGCCTGCCCTCACCCCTCGGAAGAGAGCGAATGCCCCAGCAGGACCGGCTCAGCCTATCAGTGAGTTGATTTACTCTTAATTTACTTATTCTTCTTTACTTAAAACCTTTATTTATTCTATAGGGCAATATAGAAAGAAGTCACAGACATTCACACTTTAAAATCTCACTGCATCGTGTAAAAACACAGTCCTGAATTATTCAGTCCTCCAGTAGTGCTTCATAATCCATCAGTTCAAGGAAATAAGACGCCTGTTTAGGAGACCATTGGTACAAAAGTTGACCTCCTTTACGCAGTTCTGCACTGATAGGCATGACTTTCAGGAAGGAGGAGTGCAGAACACGAGAGAGATTGTTGGAGAGAGAATGTCGTTTATTTTTTTTTATCAGTCTTTTGAACTGAACAGAACTGTGTAGCACAAAATTTAGAAGAAGGAATCACTAAGCACTGAAGACATTCTTGTCCTAGAGACAAAGAGAATAAAATTGACAACTAAAAGAAAACCTAGTACTCTCAATATGTGCATAAAAAAATGTGTAGAAAAGATCACTTTTAACCGCAAAGGACGTCAGCTTCCATAGAAGTTACTGCCTCTGATGGCACTTTTCAACTATCATGGCATCAAAAATAGTTCCCAGATATTTGTGCTGTTAAATCTTTTCCACAAGTGCTCCCTAAATGTACATTACACTGTCAGTAAAATCACCACCAGGACATGATACAAGCATTTTCCAAGTCTTGGACACATTCAGCTCTAAATCGGTTGTGTCGCATTCAACAAACTCACTTAGCCCAAATTCACCGATTGCGTCAAAAGAACTGCATCTGCAGACGTATCGTTAAACGGGTCATAAGCCTGAGCTGACTGACAGTAGTACCAGCAATCACCAATAGCATCTGCTGCAATGGCAGTTTATTCATTTATTCGTTTATTCATCTGCTTAACAAGCACATAGTTGAATGAATGAATGGATACCAATTGCAATAGGTGGAACAGCCATTCATTCATTCATTCATTCATTTATATTTGTGCTTGTTAAGCAGATGAAGCTATGCAGCAGCCTTCCACACATGGAATATCTTTCCTTTTGAAACATGAACATTTGCATTACTGACTGCTGTTCTGGTTTCACCAAAATTTATCTCATAATTTCCATCAAATTTTCATAACAGCAATAGGCTGCATTAAGAGTAGCCAGTTGGCTATCTAAAAAGTTACAGAACCATACCAAACAGAACAAAGTTAGAACAAAGTTAACTTGGCACGTTTCTGACAAGAAACACAAGCATTTTAATTTTTCTCTAGTTTTCCTTGTTTCTCTAGGTTCTCTGTGACATTGCCACGTTACTTGCCATGTTGAAATGTGTTTTTTAGGGAAAAGTGCTGCAAATCTCCTGTAGCTGAGGGTCAGTGATTAACCGCAGCCTTTCGGGCGGTATTTATTGGCACCTCAATCCTATGCATACCGGAAATGTACTTAGACACGTGTCCTCCCCTCACCCGTCTCACTGAATTTATTTATTTATTTATTTGTTTGCTTATTTGCTTACTTATTGAAAGCAGCCCTTGTGTCCCTCCACTATACTATCAGCTATCAACAGTAACTATGAGCCATTCTTCCTGCATCATTTTTCCTACGTTTTATTCGCACCCCAACCCCGGAGAATCAATTATGATATTTGTGTGTTTATGTACAAAAAATGGTCATAAGGTCTGTATACATTTTTTTTATGTACCACATCAAACTGTTAAAAAAAAAAAAGCACAGATTGAGTTTTCCATGATATGCTTCACTGTAATTGAGACACATTGCATCAGACTAAAATACACACAGTCACATTACAGGCCTTTATAATTTGCAATTCATGTGCATATCAGGGCTCAAGTACACACACACACACACACACGCACGCATAGAACATTTAGTGCATTGGCAGAAAAAGCCCCTGCAGGTGTCCCTACACAAAAGAGCCCATTTGTAGTGGCAGCTATGCCAAGTATAGCTCCCTTCCTCCTCCTCTGTCGTTTTCTACTCTGCATATGCCTTATTGACCTGTGTGGTTCTTTGGCTGACACACTCTTGTAATCCCAGTGGTTCAGTCACCATGTCGTCAGACTTGGCTTTTAAAGGCTGGCTAATGAGGTGCAACTATTGAGCCTTTGACGGCCAGAGTCCCACTGAGCTGTCATTTTACTGCCTGTTTGAAAAGTCAGGGGTCATTAAAGCCTTTCACATCTCATCGCTAATGATGAGTAAATGCACAAACCACCGTCCTGTTGTGGCGTTAATACCGCATTAACTGTATGAACATGAACCTTTTGTCATTTTTGTATGTCTGAAAAGAAAAGCAGTGAGGCCTTTGAAAAAGACCCTGTTTGTCCAAAAAATGGCAACACCTTGTCTTGAGATGTTTTCAGTAACATTTGATTTAGTTACATTGAATTTTATGTATGTAACCTTTCAGTTAAGTGAAAAAAGGCAGGGTTAAACTAATTATTTATTTAAAAGACTTCTGCCCAGAACTATTTTCAAAATCACATGTTGAATGTGTTTTGAAGGGGGTTTAAACAACTGAAATGTCCTGCTGTGCTGATACGTTCTGTCATTAAAAGGAAAGGATAAAATCCCAAAGGCAGCATTTTTCAGTTGTTTCTTGAGTTTAGTTTTTGCAAGAAATTTGTCAAATCTAATCAGCTTTCTGTTGAATGTGTTAAGGCATTGCCACCTACAGTAACAACATGATTATTTATTAAAAATTTAGAAAAGTTTGGCTTGGCGTCTTTGAAGTTTTGACAAGAAATGCTCAGTTCGGTGTTGTTGGATTGCAATATGTGGCGGTGTTATTTAAATACAACACAATAGGTTTGTTTACTGCGCTCAGAAGGTTGACATAATTAATAACAAATAACAAATTCATTACAAAACAATTGCTTTCTCCACTTCAAGATCCAGAAGTCGGACACAGAGTTAACTCCATCAAATCAGAATTCACCAAATTTAACCACTATGATTTATAAAGTGATGGCAATGTTAGTTTTTCATAGCAGCATGACCGTCTTTTGGTACTGAAGCATGCTTGTTAATTGAAAATACAATGTACACTGAAATGCCATGACTACTCACAGATAAGGCGAATAACGTTATCTCTGTATCACCTTGCAGGTGTGAGCTTAGCGTCTCAGCCGCAGAAGCCCCAAGCTCAGCATCCTGTTCCCGTAGCGCAGCAGCAAGCTCCTCCCACACCACTCCAAGCCACTCCCTCCCCACCTCAGGCCGTGCCCCAACACGGACAACTTTTTGTGCAGCAGCAAGCTGCAGGTTTCTTTCCTCCTCAGCAACAGGTACAGACTGCAGTAATTCTAGAACAGTTTGACAGTACCGGTCAATTGGTCCACTCATTTGGCTCTCAATATTATGAAACTGCTTTATGTCATGGGCTTATTAATTCCATCTTAACACTGTTTTTAAGTTTTTGTGTTATCAGTTGTGCAGTACGTATTTCCATATCTAAAATCTGATTGGCTGAGTCATGTTGGAATCATTATGTAATACTATGTATGCAGTTGTATGCAAAGGTTTGGGCATCTTTTATACAAATCCTCTACAGAGAACAAACATCTGCACAATTAGGCTACTATTTATTTATTTTCTGAATTTAACATATTGGGGGAAAAAAGAAAATATTAAATGCTGCATGTGTAAAAGTTGTGGCTTTTTTTTTTTTAAACCCCAATATGTTAAACTTGGTAAATACAGATTAATAACACACTAACATTTGTACAGAAATGCCATATTTTAATATGTTCTCTGTAAAGGATGCATTAGGTTATTAGCTTAAAAAATCAACAAAAAAATACATTAGACTGAGGGTTTTGCATACGACTGTACTTCTGTATACGATGTACATCTGGCAGCACATGTCAATTATTATGCTGTTCATGGAATAATCTTGGACAGTTAATTTGCTTGGTAACTATACCTTACTGTGAACAGGCTTGACTGCTTGCCAGAAAAAAAGTGTTTATTGGTAATAAATTAATTTGATATATTTTGTTTTTATTTATAAAAGCAGTAATCCACTCAAGGCTGGGCCTTAAGTTGAGTTTGCCACAGTTAAGGGGTGTTGTAAGCACCTGAAGCTCAATGCCTAAAACCCCTTTACTGTGGTAAAATCACTGTTACACTTGGCCTCTTTTGGTTTATTGCTTTAAAACCCCGCCTCATTTCTGTGGCACAGTGCTTATGGTCATCTTTCTAATAATTTTGCTATCCATTGTGACATTTGCTTGCTTATTTTAGCTGCCACACCAAGTCCAGAATCTCTACTCACCCCATCGTCAAAACACCAGCTTCCCTGTGCAGACCACTCCATCTGCGCAGACAAAAGTTAAAGCCATGGCCCCTCCTCCACCCACTCAGAACCCGCAACCCAGCAGCCTGGCTGCAACCATTCCTGCCCAAGCCCCAGCTCCAGTGAGGGCTGGAACTAAACCCATGGCCCCTGCCCCTCCTGCACAGCAGCCTCAGACAAACCCTCCACCTTTACGCGTAAAAACTAAAGCAATGGCCCCTCCCCCACCCACACAGCAGCAGCCAGCAGCTCCTTTCACTGCTGCTACCCCTCTTTCCCATAAAGCTACCCCACCTCCAGTCCTAGAGGAGGCGCTAGATCGTGACGAGGCTTCTGAAGAGATGGCAATTCATGTACGATGAGGTTTGGTCCGCTGGGATGATTTATGTAGTGATCAGGTTTGCTGGATTAAACCTTTCTGAAATCTTTCCTGGAATCTTCCGCTTGTGTAGCTATGAGCTTCAACACTGTATTACAGATGACCGAGAGTGCATATAAAGAGAATTTTGCCAGATTGCTTATTAGAATGAAATTTCAACTGTTTATAATAAGTACTTTAAGGGCAAATTAGAAGGCACAACTCAAGTGGAATGATTCCTTCTAACATCTCATGGCTGAAGTTCGCCTTTTAAAAAATCTTTCATCTTTTCATGGCGCAGTTGATTAAATGGTGAAGACATTCTGACTGACACTGTAATCGAAAGATTTCCAAAGGTGAAACTTCAGCTTTATACTGGGTGCTTTCTGTCAACGATCATTGCAATGATCAACCCTGTCAGTGGTATATTCTTAGTAGAGGAGCTGGTTCTGTGTTCTGATTCTCTTTCTTGCTTAGGAATAGTACTAAGCAAACGGTTAAACCAACCTCCCACTCCAATACTGGTTTTACATGCTCTTATCCACTTGGCCTTGTCGATTCCCCTCGGGAGAATCCCCCTCAGCATCTTAAGGGCTGTTGTAGGCTGTAAGCTCAAGGGAAGTTCGTTAGGTGAAGTGAAACCCAAGGGATCAAGGGAACCCAACTTTCAACTTCGGCAGCTGAACTTCCAGAGAAATCATTCCAACCTCACGTTTCCTTTTTCAAACCCAAAAATAATGGCGGGCAAAGCTTTTTGTAAAGGCTTAGTAATAAAATGCTTTATATTTTTTAACCTTAACGTTCATTTTACTCATGTTCCATCCATTTAATCTGTTATACATGACTACTGATAAAACCTCATTACTTTCCTCTGCAAGTTAGCAAGGTTAGGCTATACAGCAAGCAACAACAAAAAAGAAGGCAATGCAACAGGGTTCTGAAGCAAACCCTATAGCCAGACAAAGCAGATATTTACAGCTTATGTATGTTATGCTCAAACCCTTTGCATGGACAACGTTTGCATGACTAGCTGTGTCGCACGCAAAGGCTGTATAGAGTAATACAGGGATACACAATATTTTCACAGTTGATATTGTTCAAAAATAATTGGGGAAAATGTAAGTATTAGGTCCAAAATTAGAACCAGAGCTGATAATTATAAATTATATTTTGATGCCTCATTTTTGACCCTACATGTCATGGGTGGTTGGCATTTACATGCAAAAGAACACCATAGAAGATAACACCATCGCCCCACACGTGGATAATTGGAATCCCTGTCCAAGCATGAATACACTGCTTTACCACTAAAGTAGTCAGTGATCCATCTTAGGGATGCAAATATCTGGTAAAATCTTTTTAAGGCTAGGTGATTATATGGCACCTAAAACCCATTAGAGGCTTGTAACTGAGGCTCACCTAGCTGAGTGGATTTGGATTCAAAAAACCGCTGCCCACTGTCTCCCCATCCCCTTGTACTGCGAGTGGCCACTTCCGAGGTGTAATTGACTTCCACAAGTTGAAGTTGGCAAGTGCATGTTAAAGGTATTGAAACGGGGCTATGACCATCTCTAAGTGACTTCCTTAACCGCCGTGTTCTTTCTAACCAGTGGCCATTGTTTACAGTTTGATTCGGCCTTTTTTCATTGGGATTACGTTTGAAGTGACTTGATTTTTCTCAGTATTCTTTCCTCCCTGCCAGGGTGAAGTGTTTCTTTTTTTTTTTTTGGCTCAGTTCTCTCTCTTTCTGTACACTAATCAGTCTTCTCTAAGCTACCTGTACTCTCTTTGGTTAATTTCTTTTAGTTATTAAAGAAATATGCATTTTTTTCTTGCCTTCTCCTTCTCTATGTAGTCCTTTGCTGGTGGGCGCCCAGGCCATAAAGTGGGCTCTCTGACTCCACCCTCGTCTCCTAAGACGGCCCCAAGGGGAGGTCACCGGCGCATTCTGAGTGATGTCACCCACAGCACCATATTTGGAGTCCCTGTTAGCAAGTCCACTCAGCTACTGCAGGCTGCAGCAGCTGAAGCCAGCCTCAACAAGTCCAAGTGAGCTTAACCATTAGTCGATGTATTGGGGATATTAATAGCGGTTACTTCTATATTCAATTAACCTTTTCACTGTTGTTTGATTAATTGACTCATCACAGCGTTGTACTTTGATAAATAAATTATAATAAATATGTGATCTTATGCAGTGTACAGCTTAGGTATTTATGGCGTGTATATAAGTGGAAGTGTGCAGTATGTTGAATTAAACCAGGTCTGGTGAGTGTTTTTTTTTTTTTTTTTTTTTTTTTTTTTTGCTGTGTGTTGATCAGAGACTAATTGACATTTGTTCAGTAATTGTTGCAACTGTACCACCCATCCAGTTTTCCATCCATCCATCCATCTACATGTTTAACCGTCTGTACATCCATTGATCATTCAGTCAATGAAACAGCCTCTCTTTGACCTCCATTTTATGCTGACCTCTTTGACTACTTTATAGCAGCTCAATGTGTGTATATCATGTTTCTACTTCAGATCAGCCAGTACTACTCCTTCTGGATCTCCATGCTCATCCCAGCAAAGTGTGTACCCGGCAGGCGAAGGCAGTGCCCAGTCGGCTGTTCCTAAAGCAGGCACTGGGGCTCAGCCTTCCTGGAATCCGTTTGGTGATGACAACTTCTCCAAACTCACGGCTGAGGAGCTACTTAACAAGGACTTTGCCAAACTCGATGGTAAAACTGAAACCTGTCATGATTTTAATAGGAATAATTTAGGGATGCAAATCTGTATAGACTATTAGTGTCTGCAGAATTATCGTGATAAATGATATCCCAGTGCAAAGAACAGTATATGAGTGTTATAGTACAGAACCTTACAACAAGCAACTGAACAGGTACCTAATAAAGTGGCCGGTGAGTGTATACACACACACACACACACACTATTTCCAAAAGTATTCGCTCGTCTGGCTTCACACGCATATGAACATTCTTAATCCGCAGGGTTTAATATGATGTCAGCCCACCCACTGCAGCTATAACAGCTTCAACTCTTCTGGAAAGGCTTTCCACAAGGTTTAGGAGTGTTTATGGGAATTTTTGACCATTGTTCCAGAAGTGCATTTGTGAGGTCAGATACTGATGTTGGACGAGAAGGCCTGGCTCACAGTCTCCACTCTAATTCATCCTAAAGGTGTCCTTTTGGGTTGAGCTCAGGACTCTTTGCAGGTTTGGTTCCACACCAAACTCACTCACTCATACATGTCTTTATGGACCTTGCTTTGTGCACTGGTGCATAGTCATGTTGGAACAGGAAGGGGCCGTCCCCAAACTGTTCCCACAAAGTTGGGAGTGTGAAATTGTCCAAAATCTCTTGGACTGCTGAGTTCCTTTCACTGGAACTAAGGGGCCAAGCCCAACTCCTGAAAAACAACCCCACACCATAATCCCCCCTCCACCAAACTTTACACTCCCGGAAACAACCAAACCCAGACTTGTCCATGGGATTGCCAGATGGAGAAGTGTGATTCATCACTCCAGAGAACACATCTCCATTGCCCTAGAGTCCAGTGGGGGAGCTTTACACCACTGCTTTCAATGCTTTGCTTTGCGCTTGGTGATGTAAGGCTTGGATGCAGCTGCACGGCTATGAAAGCACATTCGATGAAGGTCTCTATGTTGTTCTTAAGCCAATTTGAAGGCCGCATGAAGTTTGGAGGTCTGTAGTGAATGACTCTGCAGAAAGTTGGCGACCTCTGCGCACTATGCGCCTCAGCATCCACTCTGTCATTTTACAAGGCCTACCCACTTCGTGGCTGAGTTGCTGTCGTTCCCAATTGCTTCCACTTTGCTATACATTTACATTTATGGCATTTGGCTGATGCTCTTATCCAGAGCGACTTACAATTTGATTATTTTACACAAGTAGGCAAAGCTGGTGTTAGGAGTCTTGCCCACTCTTATTGGTATAGTGTAGAGTGCTTACCCAGGTGGGGGATTGAACCCTAGTCTACAGCGTAGAAGGCAGAGGTGTTAACCACTACTAACCAACCACTGACAGTTGACTGTGGAATATTTTGTAGTGAGTAAATTTCAGGACTGCACTGGACTGGAGTGCACTTTTCTGTACTACCACTCACACCTGATGGTAGAATGATAGGAGGAAAGAAATTTCATGAACTGACTTGCTGCAGTGGTGGAGTCCTGTTACAGTACCATGTTCGAATTCAGTGAGCTCTTTAGAACGACCAATTCTTTCATAAATGTTTGTAAAGGCAGTCTGCATGGCTAGGTGCTTGATTTTACACATCTGTGTCAATGAAACACTTAAATTCAATGATTAAAAGGTGTGTCCAAATACTTTTGTTTATGTGACCTGGTTTTAGAAATGCAAAAAAAATAACATTATATTCTACTTGTGGTTGATATGAGCCACAACATGATTCAATATCTTTTATTATTATCAGCTCAGAAATTCCAGGTACACTGTGCATGGTAATATATGGTTTCATAAGTGATGCTAAAGATATATTTGTGTGTGTGTGTGTGTGTGTGTGTGTGTGTGTGTGTGTGTGTGTGTGTGTAGCTAAAGCACCAGAGAAGTCGTCTACAGAGAGCCTGATTTCAGGTTTACAGCCTGTGGCTCCGAATAAAGGCTTTCCCCAGGGAACAGGTATATACCCAATACCTTTATCTTTCTAGCTTTTTCAGTCTTTCTCTCTTTCCCCTACCAACTCTTTTGCTGTTTGCTTTATTCCAGTTCATCCTTTTATTTTTTTAGTACAGTATAATAATCTTGTTACATTTCTTTGTTCCCCCTGTGGCTTTAGTCAAGCCCAGTGTTAATCCTCTGCGACCTTTAACAGTTCAGGCTCTTCAGGTTCTTCTTAACCACGTACACCTTAAGTAAAGTTACACACACACTATGTCATGTGTTTAGCCTTGTGTCCGGCCTTACCTGCTCTCAGAAATGGAGATGCAGTAAGACTAACTCGCATTCGTGGCACTTCCTGGTTGCTGAGAAGTTACAAGCAAGGACAGTCGTTCCATGTTGCTAATAGGATTTCAGAGGTGGTGTGAAAGGCGAGGCTGGAGCACTTACTGTGTCTCTGAGTAGTGAAAGCACGAACTCACAGCCATTAGGGTGGATTTCCTTATTGCTGCCATGATGGGTAGCAGTGACTGCTGTTCACTGGATTAGTCACTTGTAAGTGGAAATGTGGAAGTAAATATTTTTATATTTACTGATCAGTTACGCTTATTTCTAACTGTGTAGTTTGTCCATTTTCTCAGGGCCGTTTCTATGTCACTTACGGCATAAATAAGGTTTGAAATTCTAAGCAGAGTTTAAGTTAGCCTAATGCAAAAATATAGATATACTGTTTTATAGTATTTCAGTATTAAATATTAATAAAAATAAACAAAACGCCCCCTCACATGCTGGTGATAATTGAAATGTGGCCACTGCAACAGCTAAACACAAGGTACACTGTTAGAAGTAAACGCACTATGCAGGTACATGATTCAGTCATCAAGGTACAAACAATGTAAGTGTACCCTTAAAGGTACAACAGTGTTTTTAAGGTCCAGTGGTGTACCTTACATCAGTTTTTCCTAGTGGTAAAGTAGATATTTGTACCTTTTCATAACTGAATGTTTTAAGTCAGAACAATAAAATAAAAAGCCTGGAGGCGAGACGGGGGGTGTGGAGTCAGTACAGTTTAGAAAATATCATTTCAGTGGATTCTGGTACAGTTATGTTCCCTGACTAAAGGTACTGGGATGTACCCCTGAGGGTATCACCACATTGACAAGAGGGGTACTCCCCCAGTGACAGTGTCATGCCTTTTTTCTGTCAGTGTATGTAAGCTACAATTTTGCTTGAGTTTGCTAGAAACATTACAGCTGAAGCTGATGAACTTAATGCCTTTAAGGGCCCTAGGTATTTTTATATTAAATTTAGGTTTTCCCAGATGTTCACTATGGTTTTTATCTGATTGTTTTCCAATCTCTTGTTATGTCTTAGAAATAAACAGTGGTTTTGTTTCAGTGCCTTTAAGACTGATACAATTTTTTAAATTGCATGCCCTGTTTTGTGACCTGGTCTAAAAGCAGTACAGGCTGTGTGAATGGGTGGGGCTAAAGTATTGTTTTTCTATGATATGAGCTGTTAAAATATTGCCAGACCTTCCAACATGTTTGTGGTCATCTTTGAAGAAAAAGTACAATTCATTAGATTTCCACACACTGTAGGAATGTATCACATCACATATTCCTCGGTGCGGTGGTGGTCAGTGCGGTATGCTTTGTCTGGAGAGTCAAGAGGAAGGTGTGGTGAGCTTTATTTGTTCTGGGGGAATGCTGGAGGGAAGTGAGAGGATAGATTAAGCCTTGCAGTTCTTACATAAGCAGGGTTTGGCTAATCCTATCTGGATCTGATCTCACGCGCGCACACACACACACACACACACACACACACAGACGGGGTGATGCTTTGTGTAATTAAAGCTCAGGTAAATCCTTTGTAGCTGGATATGAATGGCAGAGAATGGCTCCCTGTGTACATTCGTCTTATGTAAAGAAAAAAAAATGACCTGGCAACCCACTGAGTTCCACACAGCACCACTTAATATAGGGTACTGTGCAAAATTTAGAGACCATCCCTTTGTTTATTTAATTTCCAGCCCAAACTACCATTAAATACTAATTCATTTTTAGTGCCACTCCCTCACTGCCAAGAAGTTACAGCAAGGAGAGTCATTCCATGTTGCTAATAGGATTTCAGAGGTGGTGTGAAAGGCATGGCTGGAGTGCCTGCTGTGTCTCTGTCTGAGCTCACCGGTGGTGGGGTGGATGTGGCGCTTTAGCCTCGATGTCAAATAATCACTGATCATGTGATTATAATACTAACAATATGGACGCCTCAAAGAATTTCTGTGTCTGTATCTCCGTTTTCCTGAAGGCTAGTGATGCGATCCTTTGTTGCAAAGTATTACCAGCGTCTGTGGTTTTATTTTTGATGTCATTAGTGATTATTACGCCAACATGTGACTGACGACTTCTGAACATTAGAGGCAACCCCTGTTTAATGCTTTAGTGAATCACTGGTTTATTGGTTTTAGTGATTTTTGTCTGAAAAAAAAATTGTAAATGTATATTTAAAAGAAAATTTCACTAAATCCTCCAACACTAAATATATTAAATCTCTCAGTTATTTGTCCACTCTTTACTTCTTCACACCAAACTGCCACTTCAGCTCTTTAGTGTCCACTCAACAAAGGGTTCCTGAAGGTGTCACTGATGTTATGCTTTCCTTCAAAGAAACAAACCAGAGTGCAGATCTCATTGAAAACTGGATTATTTAGCCTGTATGAAGCAGGAAATGCAACCAACCTCTAAAACCGAACTTTGAAAGGGTGAAAAAGTAAAAATAGCAAGCAAGCAAAGTTTATTTATATAGCACTTTTTACAGTAGGTGCTGTCACAAATCAGCTTTACAGCACAATCGGCATGACAGAAAGAAAATCCGGGTCCAAGCCCCCATGAGCGTCGCCAGTGGCGACAGTGGCTCCCTAAGGGCAGGAGGACTACCTAAGGACTCCTTAAGTGCAGGAGGAAGAAACCTTGAGAGGAACCAAGACTCACAAGGGGAACCCATCCTCTTCTGGTAGACACCGGATAGCAAACATTGTTAGTATAAGTATTATAGTACAAAGCGATAGAAATAGTTGGGGCAGTGGTTAATTTGATTAGTTTATGATTAGCAGCGGCAGCAGCATCTGAGGTTGGGGATTGCACAACGTTGTACAGCAAGAAGTTCAATATTCAAGCCGGTCCAGAAGGCTGGTGAGCAGTGGGCACCCAATCAAGGCAGAAGAGGCAACAGCATCAGATACACAATTTTATCACTAAAGAAATTCATAAAATCATTGCTGCTGTAGGCTAATGGCATCTGGGGTTTAGCTTTTTCGTTCTCTTTTATTTTAGAAAGTGTGCTAAATAGTAGTCTAAGATTATTCTTATTGTTTTCTATGAGAGAGGAGTGATAGGCTGACGTGTTGTAGCAAGTGCTCTTCTATAGTCTATAAGGCTCTCCTTCCAAGCGGACTGGAACACTTCTAATTTAGTCAGGCACCGTTTTCTCTCTAGTTGTCTGGCCGTCTGTTTTAAAGCTCGATTTTGATCGTTATACCAAGGGGCGAGTTTTTCTGCCTTACTATTTTACTTTTTAATGGAGCCACACCTCTAGAATAGATAGAAAGTATCCTCTAAGAACTTGATCATAATATCTAACTCGGTTGGATTAGATGGACAGCTGACAGAAGCTGCTTATTGCGGAATGTTTCTGATAAAGCTACCAGCTGTGGAGGAAGTTATAGTACATTTACATTTACAGCATTTGGCAGACGCTCTTATCCAGAGCGACTTAGTTAGATTATTTTACACAGGTAGGCCAAGGTGGTGTTAAGAGTCTTACTCAAGGAATCTTATTGGTATAGTGCTTGCCCTGGTGGTGGATTGAACCCCAGTCTACAGTATAGAAGGCAGAGGTGTTAACCACTACACTAACCAACCACATAAAGTCCACTTAGCACAATAACATGGTGATGAACGCACATTACCACTAAAGCGAATTTCATATGAGATTAATGATTTGAGACTGCTGTGCTCTGGGGGAGAACGGCTATCTATGTCTACACCAAAGGTCAGAATTAAGTCTAGAGTGTGGTTGTGGTCGTGCGTGGACCCCTTTATAATTTGGGTGAAACCTATGAGTCTATGATGGATATAAACGCCTTACTTAGTGCATCTTGAGGGTTGTCAAAGTGGATTTTAAAATCTCTGACAATTATTATTTTATTGAAAACGTTATTAAACTTGATAGAAATTCCTGTAAGAACTGAGAATACGGCCCTGGCGGCCTGTAAATTGTAATTAGCCTGTGGGGATGGCTTCATTTAGACTGTATTCATCAGGTGTAATGCACGTTTCTGTGAGGCACAGAGCCTCAAAATCGTGATCAGTGATGATTTCATTTACAACGACGGCTTTAGATGTGAGAGCTCTTTTGTTAAGCAGTCCTAGTTTTAGACCAAAGGTGCGGTGTAACTGGTCTGATATTAATCAGGTTACTAGAGCAAGCTTTTTCAGGCAGTTTGATGCTTTATTTTATTTTTGATTTTTTATTCGGGGAACAGACACAGTCTCAATTTGGAGGAACCTAGGTGGCGTCTCAAGGCAGCTTGCAATATGAGGATTTGTATTTATAGAATAAGCATTTTTATTAGCATATGCCTTATTTACAGTATAAGTGCTAGCAATCACCTTATTTTCAGCAGTAACAGAAGCGTCATTACCTGTAGTGTTTCTGTTTTTGGTGCTACTTACATGGCCTTCACTTTGTAGTCAGTGGATAAATAACATTTCTTAGAAAAAACTGAAAAGACGTCTCCTGAAAAGAACGGAAGCTTTATAAAGACAAACAGTGACACACTGAATACTAAAAATATTGTGCAATCTTATATTGAGTAGTTGAGACTTCTGTATAAATTTCTATTAAATATTAATTATATATATATTTTTCCTTGCTGAGAATTGAATACCTTGTACTTAATGGTAGTTTTGAACTTACTGGATATTAAATAAATGAATCAGACCTTTGCGAAGTAATCTAGGTTCAGTAGGAAGTGAACTTTCCTCAAAAGCCTTTTCATCAATGTTAATATTACTTGTTCTTTATCTGCTTTCATTTGTACGCGATACTGTAGCCACTCTGGGTTCGAAGCACAATGGAATGATGTTCCCTCACTGTCATAATCAAGAGTTAGCAGAATCGTTCTAAAACCTGCTTTTGGTTGTGCCAGGATTACACTGTTTTGAGCTTGAACATTTGACCTGTTTTCCCCCTAGTGAAAGGGACAAAGCAAAAGGTCTGCTGCTCTGTGTCCTGAGTGACCCTCCCTGCCCCCTCCACACTCTTGTCCTGTCAGTCCTGTAAGTATGGACAGGACAAGGCGATACAGCTCTGTGGAAAGTGGTTTTTTTTTTTTTTTTTTTTTTGGAGAAGTCCACCAATTTTTCAAAAATTTCTCCAAAACTTTCATCTCACTCCTCATAGACCCAATGTTGTATATATGTGTGAATTCACACAGTGCTAAATCTAAGGTTTAAAGGAATGGGAAGTCAGATTTATACTATTTTTCCACTTAGCCCAAATGTAGTCAGTCAGTCAAGACGTTTGATACTGCTTTAGTTTTGGTCTTGAGCCACCAAACTAATGTAGCTAGGTGTTAGCTCACCTTTTACTATTGTGCAAAATAATCACAAATGTCAAGTTCTTATGTCATTTCAAATATAATGTAAACAAATGTACCATTAGAATTCTGACTGTCAGACTGTTTTAGCTATACAATGTACTTTTGTCCATTTTATACATACCAGTGTGTCAAGTAATATTTGGATTGCTTATCAGCTTATTGTGGTTTAAGTTAATCATAAGACATTCAGTCTGTACAAGTACAGTGTTACCAACCTTCATTTAATTGGCAGCTACATTAGCTGTACTATCTCTAGTGTAAGACATGTCTTGGCTGATTGACTAGATTGGAAGTAAGAGAATAATTTGGGTAAAATAGATTTTTTGCCAAACTGCATTTGAGGAATTGGTGAACCTTGTCCTTGTGGTTACCACCTGCTAGCTTAGTCCACATTCAGCCCATAGAGGCATTGTCTTTATGAAGTGACTTGCTGGGATGCTCTACTGACACGCATGCACCTGGTTTCAATGAAAACCAGGGTAACTGCATCATCACTAGTGGTCAGTCCTTTGAACGGCTGCCGCCTACCCCTGAAGAACCATGACCGGTCCTGTGTGGACCCTAACTTCGATCTTTTCTTGACGTAACTGTTTGCCTGTTGCTCATCCTTGCAGTCTTAAAGCAATAGCAAAATATTATATTTAAATAGTTTTCTACTTGTGTAACCCAAATGTAGCTGACCTGCCAAGACACATATGTCCATTCAGTTTTGCACTGAAGCTACAATTTTAATGCAGATTGCAAATAATGGAAGCTCTCCCGTTAGCTTCGTACAGGGTGCTCATTGGTAGAGTATATTCTGCCATTATTTGTTAGAAACATATCCCTTATGACTAAAGCTAACTTTGTTGTGGCTTGGTCGATCGACTACATTTAGGGTAATGGAAAAATGACCTAAATTTGATATTTTGCTAGTCTTTTCCTTTATGGATAATGAGATTCTGGTGTTGAGTGGTTTATCCATTAACTGTGTGTTTTTCATTCTGATATGGCCCTTGGTGTTTCTACAACAGTAGAAAACATGAACAGCTTGTTGAAATGAGCCAAGTAGCTTGTATGCGGTCCGTTGCCTGTTCTAACACCTGTGTGCCTGAAACTGCTAAGGAGGCGGATGACATTGCGCCTCTGTTTCTGGTTTTCCTCTAAACCTGTTTGAGTTGTCTCACTTGAATGATATTCACTCTGACAGACTTGTGAATGCATGTTGACTTTTAATTGCTTGGACAATCTGAAGTAACATTGTTTTGAAGTTTTTTTTGTTTGTTTGTTTTTTTTTTTTTTTAATATTCCAGTCTTGAGTTTAGCACAGAGGTACAACCCCAATTCCAATGAAGTTGGGACGTAGTGTAAAACATAAATATTAATAGAATACAATGATTTGCAAATCCTTTTTAACCTATATTCAGTTGAACACACTACAAAAACAAGATATTTAATGTTCAAACAGATAAACTTTATTGTTTTTTTGCAAATATTCACTTATTTTGAATTGGTGCCTACAACACGTTCCAAAGAAGCTGGGACAGGGCAACAAAAGACTGGGAAAGTTGAGGAATGCTCAAAAAACACCTGTTTGGAACATTCTACAGGTGAACAGGTTCATTGGAAACAGGTGAGTGTCATGATTGGGTATAAAGGGAGCATCCCTGAAAGGCTCAGTCGTTCACACGCAAGGATGGAGTGAGGTTCACCACTTTGTGAACAGCTGCGTGAGTAAATAGTCCAACAGTTTAAGAACAACGTTTCTCAATGTGCAATTGCAAGGAATTTAGGGATTTCATCATCTACAGTCCATAATATCATCAAAAGATTCAGAGGATCTGGAGAAATCTCTGCAAGTAAGCGGCAAGGCAGAAAACCAACATTGAATGCCCGTGACCTTCGATCCCTCAGGCAGCGCTGCATTAAAAACCGGCATCATTCTGTAGCGGATATTCCCACATGGGCTCAGGAACACTTCAGAAAACCACTGGTGAACACAGTTCGTTGCTCCATCTACAAGTGCAAGTTAAAACAACAACACCCAGAAACGCCGCCGTCTTCTCTGGGCCCGAGCTCATCTGAGATGGACTGATGCAAAGTGGAAAAGTGTCCTGTGGTCTGACGAGTCCACATTTCAAATTGTTTTTGGAAATCATGGACGTCGTGTCCTCCGGGCCAAAGAGGAAAAGGACTGTCCGGATTGTTATCAGCGCAGAGTTCAAAAGCCAGCATCTCTGATGGTGTGGGGGTGTGTTAGTGCCCATGGCATGGGTAACTTGCACATCTGTGAAGGCACCATTAATGCTGAAAGGTACATACAGGTTTTGGAGCAACATATGCTGCCATCCAAGCAACGTCTTTTTCAGGGACATCCTGCTTATTTCAGCAAGACAATGCCAAGCCACATTCTGCACGTGTTACAACAGCATGGCTTCGTAGTAAAAGAGTGCGGGTACTAGACTGGCCTGCCTGCAGTCCAGACCTGTCTCCCATTGAAAATGTGTGGCGCATTATGAAGCGCAAAATACGACAACGGAGACCCCGGACTGTTGAGCAACTGAAGTTGTACATCAAGGAAGAATGGGAAAGAATTCCACCTACAAAGCTTCAACAATTAGTGTCCTCAGTTCCCAAATGCTTATTGAGTGTTGTTGAAAGGAAAGGTGATGTAACACAGTGGTAAACACGCCCCTGTCCCAACTTCTTTGGAACATGTTGCAGGCATCAAATTCAAAATGAGTGAATATTTGCAAAAAAAGTTTATCCATTTCAACATTAAATATCTTGTCTTTGTAGTGAATTCAATTGAATACAGGTTGAAAAAGATTTGCAAATCATCGTATTCTGTTTTTATTTGTTTCACACAACGTCCAAACTTCATTGGAATTGGGGTTGTAGTTTCTTCTTTAGAGGCTGATGTTTTTGAATACTATAATTGAGATACTGCTAATAAGAAACATAAAACAACAAAGCTCCTGTTAAATGGGAATTCCACTTATTTTCCTACGTAATTCAGTCACTGAGATGTATAGTACTTCCGAGAGGTTTGAGGTTGAAACGGTTAATTCTAGAGAAACTTAACAGACTCTGATTTCTTTACAGTGCTGGTGATAGGAACCAGGGGGCATGATGTCTGCAGCGAACCCACATGTCTTCTGAGTTCTTATGTGTAATGTTGATAATGGAAAATAGTGATAAATACAGTGCAAAAGCTTTTCTCACAACTATTGCAAGTCAATGTTACAGGCATGAGGCAGCATATTTGTGAACATTTCATGTAAAATCTTTCTGTGAGGGAGCTTTTAGAGGCATTAAACTCTTCCAACGTCTGGTTCCTATCACCACCACTGGGAACAATTCTGGCTGGCTTTCTCTAGAATGGAGCATTTCACATCAAAATTTAGAAAAACGGTGGAATTCCCCCTTTAAAATGTGAACTTTTGCCTCCTGCTGCTAACACTTTTTCAATGTCCTTTCATCTCTTCTTGTCTCTTTGCTTTTCTTGTCTCCTCTTCCCTCTCCCACTCCTTCCTCTCTGATGAATAGAGAAATTGATAGAGGGTTTGAAGTCTCCAGAACCTTCCTCCTCCTCCTCCTCCTTGCTTATCCCTGATATCCCTCTGAATGACCCCTTCAGTCCTGCCGACACCAGCCATGGTAACCAGCCTCCGCCTGTCTGTCTTCCTCTCATTCTGTCAACCATCAAAGGAACTACCTGATCTTTCCTGTCTCCTACCCTGCTGACTCAGTTACTCTTTCGCCTGCCTTTGGAACAGCAGAGGGAGCTCATTAATCTGTCAGCTGTTCTGCTTCTGTCTTTCTTTCTTTTCTCTCTCTCCTAATCGTCCCAAACTAGCCCAAAGCATCACTTCTTTTCCATAAGCCGTCTATCTGTCTACCGCACGAACGACTTGGTCTGTTTTTGTGTCATAGAGGAATGCCCAAAGTCCTCACCATGCATGGGAATGAGAAGGCCGCCTACCATCATTAGTCTTCTCTTCACATACATTTATGTATCATGCATGTTTTCACTTTCTGTACACAGCTGGGATGGATTCTCTGATTCCTGGGCTGGAGCCTCTACAGGCTGATACGGGGTCAGCTTCATTATCAGGTCAGTGGAAATTCTCTTTACCTTTGTTTTCTGTTTATTGACCAGCAGCTCTCTAAAGCAGTGGATGATCCAGGCCCTGGAGTACCCCCTAGAGTTACCATGCTGTAATAATAAGAGAACTTGGGCAAGATTCTTGATGCTGTTTGCCTTCATCTGTAGTTGTTAGTTGGATAAGATCTTGAATAACGCTCTTGAAGTGACCGACAAGAAATCGAAGACTGAACCAAGCCGGATACGTCTGATTTTGAGATCTTTCCCGATTAGGCCCGACTGATACTTTTCCATTTGAAACCCAAACTCAGCCTAAACCCACCTGCACGTACTTAAAGAGATGGATTAAACCAGATAGAGTTTTAAGGTGCTGTGCTTTGTTAATAAGGCCTTGAATGAACAAAATAATGAACTAAAACTTATCTGAAAGCTGAGCTTTGGCAGTACCTGAAATTAACTGGTACAAGAAATCACTTTGACACAGACATTTGTCTCTGGGTGCTAGCTGTTACAGGACGGTTGCATCCAAGGTCAGTGCGGTGGTCTAAATAGATGGCATTATAGTTTGGGAAGTGCACAGGTACTTGAGTACTCATTTTTTGAATTCTCATAATTTGCCCATTCGAGGTGCCGGTATTTGAATACTGAAATTGTGGATACCTGGGACATATATAGACCAACAATTAACTGAAACTGATTTCTCGTATGCCTGTAGTTGAGAGCACGTTATGTTGGACTTCGCTACTCTGAAATGTGAGTGCCTCGATGTGGGTCCGTTGCTAAAGATGCACATTGTTAAAGATATGACTAAGACGGCAGAGGTAGTGCAGATCTTACTGCTAAATAGGCTTGGCTGATGTTAGGTACTGAAACTATTATATTTTTCTGACAAACACATTAACATGTGTCTCCACCATCATCCACCGTGACCAGTTAGCTGTAGTTTTAGCTCATAAGCTTGCGTGAGGCAACCTCCTTTGTTACTCGTCCAACACAAACATTACCCTAGACTATTTTTGAATAATAAAGCATGCTTTGAAATTTGTTCATCTGCATGATGCAACTTTTTTGCTCAACAACAGTGCGGTTGCCTAAATAGTAGGTCTTAGCTCTCCATTCCAGCTGAAATCCATTGCCACTGTTTTCTTTTTTCCTACCAGATACATCTCCATTCTCTTATGGATACTCTCCACTCTTGTGGTTACTCAAAATTGGTCAAAATGTACCTCCCCAGTTTGTCATCCTGCTATTGTACCTCAAAATACAGGGTGGTTTAAAGAGATTAATCCGATTTCAAAGCACCGTATTTTTGCAATCGTGAGGTTTCTAGGAACCAATCACATACCAATTGAAAGAGGCGGTCATGGAGTTTCTGACTGACACCAGAAGATGGTTGCCTTCAGTCTATGAGGAGATGCGACACCTGAGCAGAAGGCGTTTTGCGTTCTCCACTTCAATAAGAGTGAATTCGTCATAACTGCAACGTGATTTTTGTCGACAGTGAACCTCCAACAATTCAGAGCATTCGCTGTTGGTTCCACAACTCGATGATTTGCCGAAGTCACACTGAAAGAGCTGCGGGACACTCGAAATGCTCAATTGAGAATGGGATGAATTTGATGATGGTGTTGATGTTGTCCGTACAGCTGGAGGAGGTTCATATTGAGCCCTTGTAAAATTACATAATTTATGCACCTAAACCATTTACAGTTTACGACATTCTTCTGTAATGATTTACAAGTGAAATGAATAGTTTCGAAATTGAATGAATCTTTTTGAATCCCCCTTTTCTATCACAGGCTCTACACCCTGTATGTAAAAATCATTCATTAGAAAAACTCAGAGGTACTTCAGAACCAGGGTTGAGAGCCACTGCTCTAAACCACTGTGTCAATTCAACTGAGTCTTGTGATTCTGAACTTAAACCCTGCTAAATCTGTGGAAATTGCTCAAAATAAATGCCTGGAGTTCTCACTGCTCTGCACTGTCGCTGGTTGATGCCTATTCATTAAAAGTGGTCGTCTGCGTAGAGGGGTAGGCAGGCTCTGAGGATGAGCTCATGGCTCATGAACCCACTAAGTGTGATGTTTCCTGTCATCACTCATTAATTAGCTAGCGGCTGTGAGTTGGTCAGCTGATGACAACACTGAAACTTCCTGTCTAGGTTATCTGTGACATTGGATCACAGTCTTGGCGGGAGTCACGTCTAATTTGATTTCCTTTATTCTCTTTATCAGGCTTTCCAGTCGTATAGTGCAGTCAGTAATTTATGAGATTGAGCCGCTTTTCAGGAATTTCTCTGACCTCCTTATCAGGCTTTTCAATCCATCAGTGCAGTTTCAGCTGGCTATGTTTTGTGTTACCCCTTGCTTTCCCTTTCCTATTCTCAATGAAGTACCTTTCAGATGCTTGTTAGTGCCACCTGGTGGTCATCATGCATACAGAAACTTCATGCTGTCTCATTTGCTCTTCGTACTCTGAAAGTACTGAACATTTGTTACCTCCTTCTTGTGATACAGTAGTGGTTTTCATTAGGCTCACCCAGCAGCTTTGAGTGCCTTAGATCTGTGAGATGTCATCCATTGTGGAAAAGCTGAGTGCACTTGTGGTTTGACAGGGAATGGCTGTTTGGCTTTGAAAGCAGTCTACTAACACAGCTCTCTTCTGTGCTTTGAGTGCTTCAAGTGTCAAAGCTATTCTCAAAGGAAAGCTACATTTCTGCTCCAGCTAACATCTCTCACTTATTTTTCTTTCTCTTTTTTCCTCTCTGCCTGAATGTTACATAACCCACTACCCCTCTCCTCTTCCCTTTCTGGATTGTTACCTTTATCCCACCATGCTTTCATTCCTCTTTTTCTCCATCCCTTGCTTCACATTTGAATTAATTTCCCTCTATTGGCTGTCCTTATCATCTGTCCATTTCTTTTCCATCCTTCTGCCCTATCCTCCTCCCTCCTTCTCTCCAGACTCTCTGGGTGTAGGGGATTCGTTGCTTGGCCCCCTGCTCTCTCCCCCCTCCTCTGGGGCTCAGATGCTGGCCTCTCCCCTCTCCTCCACACCCGCTCCATCTCTGGACCAGCTCACCCCCGCTTCGCTGGCCAGCGCACAGCCCCACCCGGGTAAGACAATCACACACATGCACCTGATTCAGTTTTTCTAGTGAATTCTGTGTTTGGAACAAAAATCTAATTGTCTTTAGGCCTTTTCTCACCAAGCAGACAACGTGCACATGTATAACGGATCATATCTTGCACATCAAACATGTTTTTTCCAGACAACAAAAAACAAGTCAGTATTTTATTTGCTCACTGTTCAATTTTCTAGCTTTCTAGCAATGACAGTGAACTCACTGACCTCTCGCTGACCACTCACTATTGTTTCAGTGGTTGACATGTTTTTGGTACTTGAAAACATTCTGCTCATTTGCTCGTTTTTGTCGTGGCATTGCGAAATAAAACGAAATTTAAAAATGCAGTGTGTCCAGATTAGATTTGATGTAGCTGAATATTTTGTATTTTGTGCCACGTTCTGTGTGTAATTCACTTTAGGGCCTGGTTGATACAATCAGGCAGTATGAAGGTTCCACTAGTGTGGTCAATCCTTTGAATGAACTCCTAATCAATAATTAAGTTTTATTACACACTTCTATAATCTAAAAATTGCTCCGTTAGTTTACAGTGAAGCCCCAATAGTTACTGAATAATAAGCCTTTATATGTAACAGCCTGAAATGTTAAGGGGTTAATATATAGATGAAGTGTATTCGCAGTTTTGTTTTTGTTTTTTTAATAATAAATCCCCTGCAAACATTTGATGACACTATGCACTGTGGTCTAACATTTGGCCTGAAAAAACTATTTTGGGAAAACGCTGTTTACAGAAACCACGTACAGTCACTTAGCTTTGTAAGCAAATCAGGCTGAAGAGGTACATTAAACACAGACCACCACCATCAACCACCAGCATCACTAAGACTTCTGTATTTAAGAGGGACAGCATCTACATTCAGACTGATCTGGTTTCTCTTTTATCAGTACCCTCCCTCTCACTTTCATTTTTATAATACTTTCTTTCTTTCTTTCTTTCTTTCTTTCTTTCCCCTCTGTCACTTTCTTTTTCTCTGCATCTCTCTCTTTCCTCACTCTTTCTCTCTTTCTCCTTGCATTTTCTCTCTGTCTCCTTCATCTTTCTCTCCCCCCACCCTTTCCTGGGCTGCTTTTGTGGTCTAACTCCCTCTACACCCCACTCTCGCTCTAACTCACTCTACACCCCACTCTCGCTCTAACTCACTCTACACCCCACTCTCGCTCTAACTCCCTCTACACCCCACTCTCGGTCTAACTCACTCTACACCCCACTCTCGGTCTAACTCACTCTACACCCCACTCTCGGTCTAACTCACTCTACACCCCACTCTCGGTCTAACTCACTCTACACCCCACTCTCGGTCTAACTCACTCTACACCCCACTCTCGCTCTAACTCACTCTACACCCCACTCTCGCTCTAACTCCCTCTACACCCCACTCTCGGTCTAACTCACTCTACACCCCACTCTCGCTCTAACTCACTCTACACCCCACTCTCGCTCTAACTCCCTCTACACCCCACTCTCGGTCTAACTCCCTCTACACCCCACTCTCGCTCTAACTCACTCTACACCCCACTCTCGCTCTAACTCACTCTACACCCCACTCTCGCTCTAACTCCCTCTACACCCCACTCTCGGTCTAACTCACTCTACACCCCACTCTCGCTCTAACTCACTCTACACCCCACTCTCGCTCTAACTCCCTCTACACCCCACTCTCGGTCTAACTCACTCTACACCCCACTCTCGGTCTAACTCACTCTACACCCCACTCTCGGTCTAACTCACTCTACACCCCACTCTCGCTCTAACTCACTCTACACCCCACTCTCGCTCTAACTCCCTCTACACCCCACTCTCGCTCTAACTCACTCTACACCCCACTCTCTGTCTAACTCACTCTACACCCCACTCTCGGTCTAACTCACTCTACACCCCACTCTCGGTCTAACTCACTCTACACCCCTCTCTAACTCACTCTACACCCCACTCTCGGTCTAACTCACTCTACACCCCACTCTCTGTCTAACTCACTCTTCACCCCACTCTCGGTCTAACTCACTCTACACCCCTCTCTAACTCACTCTACACCCCACTCTCGGTCTAACTCACTCTACACCCCTCTCTAACTCACTCTGCACCCCAATCTCTGTCTAACTCACTCTACACCCCAATCTCTGTCTAACTCACTCTACACCCCACTCTCTGTCTAACTCACTCTACACCCCACTCTCTGTCTAACTCACTCTACACCCCACTCTCTGTCTTACTCACTCTACACCCCACTCTCGGTCTAACTCACTCTACACCCCACTCTCTGTCTAACTCACTCTACACCCCACTCTCTGTCTAACTCACTCTACAACCCACTCTCTGTCTTACTCACTCTACACCCCACTCTCTGTCTTACTCACTCTACACCCCAATCTCTGTCTAACGCATTCTATACCCCACTCTCTGTCTTATTCACTCTACACCCCACTCTCTGTCTTACTCACTCTACACCCCACTCTCGGTCTAACTCACTCTACACCCCAATCTCTGTCTAACTCACTCTACACCCCACTCTCTGTCTTACTCACTCTACACCCCACTCTCGGTCTTACTCACTCTACACCCCACTCTTGGTCTAACTCACTCTACACCCCAATCTCTGTCTAACGCATTCTATACCCCACTCTCTGTCTTATTCACTCTACACCCCACTCTCTGTCTTACTCACTCTACACCCCACTCTCGGTCTAACTCACTCTACACCCCACTCTCTGTCTTATTCACTCTACACCCCACTCTCTGTCTTACTCACTCTACACCCCACTCTCGGTCTAACTCACTCTACACCCCAATCTCTGTCTAACTCACTCTACACCCCACTCTCTGTCTAACTCACTCTACACCCCCACTCTCTGTCTAACTCACTCTACAACCCACTCTCTGTCTTACTCACTCTATACCCCACTCTCGGTCTAACTCACTCTACACCCCACTCTCTGTCTTACTCACTCTACACCCCACTCTCTGTCTTACTCACTCTACACCCCAATCTCTGTCTAACTCACTCTATACCCCACTCTCTATCTAACTCACTCTACACCCCAATCTCTGTCTAACTCACTCTACACCCCACTCTCTATCTAACTCACTCTACACCCCACTCTCTGTCTAACTCACTCTATACCCCACTCTCTATCTAACTCATTCTACACCCTACTCTCCTCAGCCCTGGACTCTGCTCCGGATCAAAGCCCCGAAAGTCAGTTCGACCCTATTCCAGTCCTCATCTCCAAAACCCCCAACCAAGGTAAGGGACAGGTGCGAGGCAACAGGGTCAGGGCTAGAACCATAACATATCATCTCCTGACCTCATTCAAACCATCACTATAGATAATTGGCAACGCTGTGGTCCAGATTTTGCTGGTGAGGTTTTGAGGTGAAAGACCATCTTAGTTTTGCTAAGCCCCAGCCACCTGTACTCACGTTTACCCCCAGCCACCTGTACTCATCTCATAAAGACTGTGGCAGCTTATTGCTAGAAAGCAGCACGCCCTATCAGTCATTACACTAACATGCTTTATGGTCAACATATTACTATATAGATGCACATGTTTTGTTAGGCTGTGGAGCAAAACATGAGATCACAAGTGAAAGTCATTCTTTTCAGAATTTTTTTCCTAACCATCTCTGAAATGCTGTGGCTACTCACAAATAACCTCCTTTTTTCTCTTTATTTTTCTCCCTCTTTCCTCCGTAATATTCATGTATTTGTCTTACCTTTTTCTCACCTTTTCAATGATTTGATTGCCTTCTTTATTCCATGCTGTTTCATGCTTGCTGTTAATTTTCGCTCTTACTTTTTCCTTTCTCTTTTTATTTTGCATGTTTCTCCATCCTTTCCATCTAACACATTCTTTTTGCTTTCTTCTCCCCCCATTTCTTCTCTTTTTCAACCACCATCTGTCTCTACCACCTTGCTCATTCTTTCTTCTCTCTCTCTCTCTGTCTCTGTCTCTGTCTCTGCATCTTTCTGGCACCTTCTAGGTGGTAGCAACAGTGGCAGCTCAGAGACCAGTCTTCCCAATCTGGCCTGCTCCCTGATGCTGGTGGACCAGCTCATCGACTTGTAGAAGACACAGAGAGGGGGAGGGGAGGGAGAGAGAGAGAGACAGTGAAACATGCAGGGGAAATGTGCAATTCTTAACCGTAGCTAGAGTTTAAATCACAGATCAAGCACTATGGTTTGGAAAAAACCTAATCGCATCCCAGAAGGCTGTGTCCTGAAGTTTATATTGACTTGAAAAACCCTCCCCCTCCCATGTCGTTCTGTCTGTCTGTCTATCTGACCCAGTGTGCCATTCTTTTTCTGTTGCTCCACATCATTTCCATGCCACTTTTCCCATGCTTTATCCACGTCTGATCCCACATGACAACATTTTAAGATCTTAAATGAACACACTGCACTTTAAAACGACAGTTTGACTGAAAAAACACACAACAGTTTTTTCCTTTATCCCAAATGTTGGTCAGTCAGCCAAGACGTGTTTAGGGTCAGGAGTTTGCTTTATTGTCTTTACAGTGGAGTTATGAGGCTATTATTGCTAACAAAAAATGGAAGCTTATAGCTGCAAATTGACGTTATACAAGCACACAGCGAAATCATCGCACACTTGCCTTGAACAGTGCTGAGCTGTTAAAGGGGAATTCCACTGATTTTGAGATGCCCAAGCCAATTATAGTGGTTTGAGTGCATTGTAGATAAAGAGTGATACTTCGATTTCTTTACAGTGGTGGTTATAAGAACTAGGGACTATGATGTCTTTGACACAAATATAGCCATTTCATTTACTATTCAAACTGACCAGTGAACCTAAACATGTCTTCTTGGTTGGTATTGATTAAATAGGGGTAAATCTGCAAAAAAAAGTTTTGTTTGGAAACTAATTTGCCACACAGCAACTTGCTTGTACCTCTCTGCCATAAATGTGTTTTAAAAAACACATTCTAGGACAAAATCAGATCTCAAAGGTATTCTACAGCAGGCAGTGTATTTATAACCATTTTATGTAATAACATTCTGAGGGGTGGCTGTTGGAGGCATTAAATGCTTTGGACGTCTGGTTCCTATCACAATTGCTGTGAAAATTGAGTTGGCAAGGCTCTCTAGAACAGCATTTCACATCAGGCTACTTTGTTACACTATTATAAGCAATTGGATTATTGAACAGTAATGAAAAATCAGTGGTTTCCCATTGAAGTCATCTCTAATAGATTTTTCTAAAAGTATCTAAAAGTTGATTTGATGTGTTTTTGTTGTGTTAATTAAGTGTAAAAAAACAAAATATGGTGTGTAGCTAGACACAATAGTAGCATGTTGTGGCTTGAGTTTCGTCCATAATTTTGTCCTTTTTCCTGTTTTGTCCAAACTTTGAACATCTAACATGAATTGCCTGATCAACCACATTTGGGGTTAATTTGACTTTTTGTTCGCACTATCGCTTTAAGCGGAGCTGGTGTTCCTTTCGAAGCAGAAGCATTGACCTGTCCAAAGATTCATGCCAGCCTTCTTATCTTATTGCATGACACTGACTGAATTAAATAGCACATCCCATCCTGCCCAAGATGGTAGGAGGGCAGGAATTAGAGCATAAAGGGGATCTCCCTCTGCTGAGCTTTACTAGACGTGTCCAGTTGATGATGCACGTATCATATCGCAGTACTACAAACCTTGGGCCTTGATGCTACTCCTGATGGCATATACTCCTGCCTGCTGTGCTTAGACTGACCGTAGGCCCAGCCAGTACTCTTTCTAGCTATGGTATATGCCAAGCTCTGCATGTGCAATATTGAGATATATCAGACATATCAGCAGTATTACAGGTATATCCCTTCACTCAGTGTGTTTACGCCGCCGTGTATGCGCTTCCGTGATCACTAAGACCTTTGATCAGAAATTAGAAATTTAGCTTTATTTACATTCTCAGGTCAGATCCTGGATATATGCTCACATTTTTATTTATTCACTCGTTTGTTCTGCCTCTTCACTCATCCCTTCATTTATTCATTCATTCCTTTGCTTGTGTTCCTCCTTATGCTTTTTATCTTCATCCTTTCAACCAAATCCTCCATGGTTTGCTTAATGTGCCCTAGTAGTCATTAACAAGGTTTATTTCATCGTGGAGATGAATCATGTTCATATCTTGTCGGTTTTAAAGAGCAACATCAATGTAATTGCGGAAAAATGTAAAAACAAAAATAAATTAAAAAACAGTTAAAACCTGTGGTTTTAGTTCAAACCAGAGTTGTGGCTCAAAAACCTGATATTTTCATTATATAACGTTAGCTGACTTGCTTACACTGGACATAAAGGCTGTCATGCAACCAAGCTGAGCTAAGACGCTATGACAGTGGATGGTGAAATTCGCAGTTCTGTTCTTTATTACTAGCCCAGTTACACTTTTGTAGCCAAATTAATGATGACAGTATCCTCCAAAGTGCAGTCGCAGTCAGGAGGAGGTCTCAGAACATGTGACATGGTGATTAGGAGTTTTTGCTTTAAAGTATCATTTTAATTTAAAGCATTTGTTAGTATTAGTGGTGGAGATTGTCGTCTGTACGCAGATCTGTTGATGCTTTTGGACACATCATCGGTCATGTTCTTGGAAGCATCAGCATATGTTCTTAAGCTGGGTATGCGTTATGTAAATTTTCTTTACCCCGATTTAAGCCCTGATTCTCAGTCTGACTGAGTCTGTGCCTTGGTGGCTCTACAGATTTTGGGTCAGTCTGGAGTCGACAGTTTGGAGACAAAATCGGGTGATTTGCATTTTTCAACCTGGCTCTGAGCACAATCTGGTAGTGTATGCTGGTCAGCGACTCAATCTGAATGGCCTGCTCCAACAGCCAATTAACCTGAGAATGTGAAGGAAGAAAATACAGCAAGTGAAAAACAAAACACTCCAAGAAAACACTCATGTGTGGAGCAAAGCTTTTTAATAAGCTGAGCTTAGGGCACAATGTACATTTGTTTATGTTGTTTATGTACATCTAATATGACCACACTAATCATTAAGTGACCCTCACTTGATTATGTTTACCTGTTGCTTCTTGACTGTTGGCTTAAGATAAGCATAAGATGCGAATTACTGCTTAGTCTTTGTTACAAAAGAGTAAAGCTTGGGAAAACTATATATCCAAAGCTCCACACCTAGAACCCAGTGCTTTTTCACAATGTTATCTGAAGGAAAGGATTCCTTTCCACACACTGACCCAGCCATCCTCCTCACTGAGTAATTTACTAAAATGCGTTGACCTTTTTAGTGTGTGTTTCAGAGCAGCTCCTGTGCTGTACTAACCTTGTGGAGGAAACTCTTCTCTAATACAAAAATAAAGACTTGCCATTGTGATTTTGTTGATCTGCTGAATTGTGCTGCCAAATATTAAATCTGCTGTAAAATTCTTTAATTAGAAAAAAAAAAACAAGCTGCTGTTCCCTCCTGAAGCAGTTATGAGATGGAGGCAGTGTCGATTGAACACATGGCAGTACTTGGATACGTATCACTAAACATACAGTTTTGATATGATTAAACTTTTCGTGCCTCCATGGTACACCAGCCTCTTATTGCAAATCGCTGCTGTCAGGCCAAAACCTTGCATCTCCATTTTTGTTGTTTTTCAGTTTTACATAATTTTGAAAATGCCTGTTGTCCTTTACATTGTATGTACATTTCAGCCCAAAATTGCTTGAAAAAAATTCTGGTTCCATTGACTTACATTAAAGTATGTTTTTTCCTTCTCCTGTAAAGTTACCATTTGATATGAGATTTGGTTCCGACAGCAGTGAAGTGTTTCTCGTCATCCACAATTTGAAGCACTCCCACACATTAGCAGCATCTTTCTGAGGCCTTTTTTGTCTTTTATCTGAAGTGCCCATATTAGAAGTGAGGCAAGGTTATGTGGATGGCTGGCCTGAATTTATGATGCATTCTAAACTGAGCCAACTCTATTTTTTTAATTTTCAATATGCTAACAGTCAGAGCTCTACCTGAAGACCCACACTGATGAAATTAAATTTCGATTATGATGTTTATGGAAAGGTGTAGATTCTGAATGCTAAAAAGAGAAACCGTTTTCACCATAACAGACAAATACTCATGTATTCTAATGAGGCCAGCTCTGACTTAATGCCAGCTTTGCTCTGTTAATGCTCTGTTTGTTTGGACAGTGTCTTTTCGTGGTTGATGCAGCCTTGAGAACTCTGTCCCAACCTCCACCCCCAAAACCCAGTTAAACTGTTTACTACCGTTCCTTTCCACAATGTCATCTCAGTAAAAGGATTGCTTTGCCCGCACAGACCTGGTCATCCACCTTGCTAAGTAATTCCACCAAAATGTGTTGATCTTTGTGAGCGTTTCTTTCAGAGCAGCTTCTGCGCTGTACTAACGTTGGCGAGGAGACTCTTCTCTAATACCGCAATTAAGGCTTGGAATTGTGATTTTTTTGTTGTTGCTGTTGCAGAGCTGTCGAATTGTGCTGCCAAATTTGAAACCTACCCTGACCATTAGCACCAGTAACCCAGAATCCTAAAGGAGAGCGCAGAAAGGAGGCAGGTCAAAAGGTCATTGATGTTGCTCTTTATACGTATAGTTAGAAAGAATATTGGTCATTTAAACAAATGCAAAGTATCTTGTGTTCGCATTAAATGTAGCTGTTGATAGTGCTATGGATGAATGTTTGAAGTGTCTATATGAAATCTGTTCTGATGACTCTTCTTTTTATAGTTTATGAAAGACTTTATTTTTGAGTTTTTGTAGTGTTTGAAAGTGTTTAGCTCTGCTATCTGTTCTTCTCTTTCCCTCTCTCTCCTCCGTATTTAAGAATGAGCCATTTTACCTTTGCTTTGCTGTGGATAAATGTCCTATTAATGAAGGAAGATTACTGCGTGTTGGTTTTTGACTGGCTTTATCAGAGCTCATGAGATTTGCTTTCTGAATTTGAGTACTGTGATTGGAAAAAAGCTTTAACTTTCAATCCATTGTCTTTCTGCTGTGTAAACTTAGATTTTTCATCCTTCGTTTGTCTGTTTTTTTTGTTTGTTTTTTCCTCTCAAAAAAAAAAAAAGGACTGATACTGTCTTGCGAGAGGGAGAGAAAGAGAGAGTGTTTCTCCAGACTTCATTTCCTTTTCTTTGTTGTACTGGGCTTATGATGGAATTGACTTCCTGAGGTCGTTGCTCCCTTTCGTCTTCTTCGTCTTTTTTTTTTCTTTCTTTTTTTCCTGAGATTTCATGGTCTTTGAACATTTAACATCCACGTCAGTTCCTTTTTGTGCTGTTTTCTTCCCTCACAGAGCAGCAGGAAATTGCACTGCCTCTCAAATGTTTGGGGACGCTTCACATTGTTGTTTTTCTTTCAATGTTTTTAGATAAATAATTGCAAGAGTTTAACATGTTGAAAAGAAAGATGTTTAGCTTGCAATGTTGCAAAAACTGGAGGAGCTGACAAAAGCCTTTCTTTGGGAACAAAGCCAAACCCACACATTTTATTCCCTTGTTATGATGTGAGCACTCATCAGCCTCTTAAATAGCCATTGGGCCGAAACAATTAGGGCAGTTAAATGCAGGGAAAAGAAACTTGAGCCAGCTTAATGATTACTTTGCAATTTCAATGATAAGCAGAGGATCTTCTAATCATTAGAAAGGCGTGTTTATAATAGCACCAGAAGGGGGAGCCTAATTGCTTTTCTTACGCATCACTGAAAGAGAGGAAACCCACACCAGCAGGATCTCTGTTACAAATGTCATGTTTATGCAAAATTTAAACATTTACTGAAATAAAAATGTATGAGGTGAAAGTCTTTATGAAGTAAATAGCTTTGTTTAACCAAGTCTAGGCCTTTTGCATCTCACAGGCCACACAAATGACCACAAAAGACTGTGTGGCCCGCAAGCTTTACCATTCTGATTGTTTGTTTCGGACTCACCTGATGAAATGGCTGGTGTTTGGCAGCCGCCGAGTGCTGAGTATCAGGCTGAAAAGAGGACGGTTGTGCAAGAAGGTCTAGCTCAGTTTGATAGGCTGAGAAGGGTCTGGCTGCAGCCGTGCACCGCCAGCCTATTGATGACGTCAGTGCACGCTCAGTGCCATGACAGTGTTTTTGTCGGTTTTATGAGGAAAACAGCGAACCACGTACTGCTGGGCAGCAAGAGTCACACTGAATGTATATTAACATTGCCATATTGATAATAAGGTAATTAAATATAGAAACTTTCAAAAGAAAATCTACCACGACGATAAGACATGAATGTCTGTTATTCACAGATAAAACGGCTACCGCTGAAACTCATGAAAGCCAGGCTGACAACGGTTTATCAAAATTTGTAATATTATCAAAAACTGTAATATTGATTAAAATAACTTATTAAAGATTGTAGGAGGTTGTCAAAGTAGTACAGATTATTTTTACTGTCTCGTTAACGTTGTCACAACCTCCTAGTTGTCAGACAACGTTTATAATTTAGGAATTGCATTGCAAATGACGTTGAGGGCACCAAAACGTGTGTTTGCAGGGCCATTAGGAGTAAAACCTGATGGTTTTTCTTCCCATCGGGATTGGCTTGATGGTTGCTGTTAGCAGCCATTAGGAAATGATCAAACGTATGTGGAATCAGTCCCAAAACATCTGGTGAAACTATCAGAATCCTTCACACTGTGGTATCAACACATCAGGAAAACACAGAGCACCATTAGCGACTAGTGAAAACCACCAGGAACCAATAGACATTTTTAATGGGTTCTATGATCTTTTTCATCAGCAAGGTGTGTTAAATGTAAGTCTAGACGAGTTATGGACAAAAAATGGACAAAGTGATGATATCGCTAAGCAGCAGCAGCCAAAAATCATCGTGCTGAGAGTGCATGTGCACATGACGTCACTGGGGCTGAGAGTGCATCTGGCTGAGAGTGCATGTCTGCAGTCAGAATCTATTGGGATAGGTTGTGTACACTCATGTTTAATCTTGAAGTAATGCTGTAATTTGTTTGGCGTCAATCCCTCATTTGATAAGACAAAAGCACAGAGTGATAGCTGGTCTTCTTTTAGTTCCAGCACACAAGAAATCCTCACTGCTGTATTGTCTTTCTTTCGGTTGTGCTTGGCTTTCCCGGTTTTCTCATTTTATGATACCGACAGCCACTTCAGTTGTAGATGCTCAATCTTTGGGATTCTTTCCTTTTGACTCGAATTGTTTTACGCCTTATATATGATGGGTGGATTCCATATAATCTGAAGTGAAACATTGTATCCTGACAGGCACTGAAAATATAAACATAATTAGCTAGAATTTTGCCTGAACGATCAGTAAGCACCACATAAATATGATGTTTGCAAATAATTATCACAACCATATTTCAATTTATATTTGGTTAAATGTCTACACTTTTGCGATTTGCCAATGGCTCCCCTAGGAGTACCACCACTGCCCACAGGTCTAGGGTGAACAGGCTACTCCAGTAATATTTAGTTAGGAACTATTCACAGTAAAACTTGAATATAGAAAGTATAATTCTGAGCCTTCAAAGAATTTCAGTATGTGCTGTTCAACTACTAAAGTAGTTCTGACCCTGAAGTCAATGTAGCCAAAGGATTAGCAGTATTTAAAAGTAATAATTTAAAAGTAAGAATGAAAGTGAAATTTTCAATAGAAGGCAAAGTGTCCCCAAACTTTTGGCAGCCAGTGTACATTCATCATTTCAATCTAGAGCTGGGTGGGCTTTAGTGGAGCACAAGCACAAGTTTCTTCACCCTCAGCTTTAGATTTATAATCGCCATCACATATCAAAAGCACCACCGCCTGCCATTCGTAATCGGAGCACGTTTGCATATGTGGAAGCACTACTGTAACGTGGCATCATTTCCATTGAGATGTTGTTGCTAGTGTAGTGTACTTTGTCACTTGATTCAAGTCAAAGAATATGGTTTTATTTTATTTTACTGTATGATAGTGTTGATGCAAATGTAGTAAACTGTCTACAGTCAAGTTAATATAGTAAATGAGACTTGTATATTACCGTCAGCCTCTCGCTGTCCCAGTGTCTTTTTCCCCTGCCCTGTCTGCAGTACATGTTGTTAGGTCTTTGGCAGGTTTGTGTGGCTAACCTATGCAATTCTACAGTAGTGCTTCATATTACTCGTAGACATACACCCTGCGGTGTGGCTGAGTAGTTTAGCGTTGCCAGTAGTCCGACCTTTTTGTGTTTTTTGCGGTGTACAACTTGCATATTCCAGTCAGCAAGAGAAAATAATGATACCGTAATGAAAAGAATCTGATCAATACTTGACTGCAGATGTGGAGACAAGATGTATTATCTATCAGCGTGTTCCTTCTATTTTTATGAGATGAAACATGAATTTCAAAAAGAGTACGATGGTGAATAAACATGTAAATGTCAATGGATACTGTGAGTGTGTGTTGAGTTTGTTCTGCTAGATGCTGCATTCATTGACGCAAGGCTTGCAACATATGGTTGACAACAGCTGCCGCTGAATTTGAATCTGATCTGAATTAGAATCAGATTTATGAACTGCAGTGCAACACAGTTGTTCTTTATCTTTTTGTTCCGCACTGTTTCTAACATCTACACGGTTTCTGACATACACCATACATAAAGAGTGTAGACACCTGCTCATCCATTGTTTCTTCTCAAACCGAGCATGTTAAAGGGAATTTGTCCTCCTTTGCTGCAGTAACAGCCTCTGAAATGTGTAAAGATGTGTAAAGCCCAACACTTGGCATTGGGCATGGTGAACTTAGTGTCGTGGAAAATCTCCTCAGCTTTGCTCTCGACACAACTAAAATAAAACTCAAAACACCAGAGTTGTCAGGAAAAGGCACAATTCTTTGATTGAAGCTCAAGGCTTTCCAGCATCAAGTGTTATTCTTGAGTTGGCCCTGGCGAAACTAACAAACCCACAAAAATCCACGCTTTTTATACTCTCTTTGGGCAAGGAGGGGTCAACACCTGGCTTCTCCTTGCTCTTCCCATATATTTCAAACTTTTTGATTTGTAAGCCATTATCTCCAAAAGTCATGGCTGTTTTTGCCACCCTTGTTTCCAAACCACAGAGAATTTGATATATTAATAAACCACAGAAAATATTACTGTAGCCATCCGTGGCCAGGAATCCAAGAGAGCACAATTGGGTTGTTCTCTGGGTGGGTAGTATGCCTCCCGCCTTGCCCCCAATCACTCAACGTGATGCTAGTCTGCACTGGCATCTGTTAGCTGATGTAAAAGATTTGGCAGTTGGCGTTTTCCTCCAAGCACGTTCAGCTGTCCACTGACATTGCGTGAGCACAAGTTCGAAAAGATGCGGCAGCTTCACAGGTCTCGGAGGAAGCTTGTTGTTTGCCTTCACCCTCCTAGCATTGATGGTACTGTGTGATTGGGGGAGCCCTAACTAGCGGGTGGAATTGAAGGCGACAAAATTCGTGAGAAACTTGGGTAAAAATCACCCCCAAAAAATGCTGAAGGCCAAGAACATTCTCAGGCCCAAACCTTCAAGGTTTATTTGCTTCGTCTATTACATTTGGATTTGTTTTTAATTTATTTCTGCTCTGTTTACACTTTTCCCAGTAGTGACTTTAAAGTTCTCATGATACCAACAGACTTCAGCTGTATTTGTGTGTCCCATCAAGTCAAAGCTGACACTCGCAGAAGGCCTTCTTGTTCCCATGCCTCAAGGCCACTCCTAGACACACAGCCATACTGCTTATCCACCATGTAATACTTATATGTGAACCATTATGGTTCAGAAAATCTAATACTTTTTGAGAAAATCGTCCTTAATATAGTTGAAATTACTAATTAGAAGATTTAAAGAAACCTTAAAAATCTTCTAGGTACCCTGCTGTTGCAGTGACACTGTAGTTGAACCCTGCTATATAGCGTTGGCATAACCATGCCATGAATTTGTGTTGTTGTTTAGTAATATAACAGGCATGTTCCTATTACCAGTAATTGGCAGGTGTCATAATAGTTGATGTGCATGACGGCTACTGGAGTACACTTAGGAAAAGTTAGCCTATGACATGAGCTTTCATGGCAATTACTGGTAATAGTCATCGCCATCGAGTTCCATCCCTGGCGATGCATAATTGGAGCATAATTGTGTTCACTGTCTGGTTGGGTAGGATGTAATGCAGAGTTGCCAGTTAATGTTCTCTTTTAAGCTTGTTGGAGCTGTCAAATGATATGGCATTAACACCAGTTTGAACAGATGCAGTGTGTTTTCTGTATCTCAGAAGAGGTATATGCAAGCCTTCACCTCACAGCTTGGTAGCACTATGATATATAGGAAAGCCTAGCAAGTGGGTGGAAACTGGCCATTATAAAATTTGAGACAAAAATTGGGTAAAAATCCAGGGTAAATAATAAAGTAATAAATTGCAATGCATCACAGTACAATAAATCTTGAAACATGTTCTGGGCCTCTTGATTCTCACCTCTAATAACTAAACTACAGGATGATTCACTTGAAAGAGGCCCCGAATATTCTATTGTAACTTCCGTTAGGATGAAGCAATCTGAACCAAAAAAAAATGCTACATACCCTGATGTGTGTGTGATCAATTAGATTACATGCAATCCTGGAAGTGATCTCCATTTTCTGCCAGACACATGAAGGGGTACGGGGGTATGCACCCGGAAGTTGCAAACAGAGGTCAAACCTGCAACGGCTGTCCGGGGCCTACCTCATTGCTCAGACACGGGCATCCTGGCTTGTTTAAAGCTCCATATGCTGAGGAGCGTGTTGCACATTGTTTCATTCAGATTGCTTCGTCCTACCAAGAGTTATTGCAGAATATTCAGGGCCTCTTTTGAGTGAATCTCCCTATAGTTCTAGGTTCTAGGACTCAGCTCTTCTTTCTGCTCCAGTATCCTCATGTACTTACAATACCCAGCTTTTCCTTTCTGAGATATCTACCCTAAAAAAAGACCTGGTAGTGCAAATCTTGATGGCAGCAACCCCATCTGAACAGCTCTTACCTGGCAACTCGGTTAGCGACTCCTTTCCCAACAAAAGCCAATGGGAAATGGGGGCCTGTCTTAGAGAATAGGTACTGGGCTCTAGTCTGCTGCTTTATTAACCCTTTCCTACATGCACTGCCCATTGTCCACAGTCTGAAGGTAAGAGTCACTCTGTCTACATATCTGTATATTTAGTCTAACTTTGTCTGTGTTGCGCTCCTTGTTTCCATGGATCTTGATATTAGTTGCGCCTACCATTACATTCTGTGCAGCGATAAGGCTATCGCTCGGCAATTTGCACGTGCATTTAACTTTTTTTCCACTTAAAAAGCTTTTTCTTTGTTTTTATTTGCAGCACTCTTCGCACCAAAGATAGTTGTGTTTTCAGGTCTTCTTTTTGACACTGTGTGGAAACAAGGCTGTAGTCTTTCTGTGGTAGCTGTTATTTGTGGGTTGATGTGTAGTAGGGTTGTACTTGGTATGTGTTTGTCCATAGCTTGTTGTGGGTTATTGCTTGTGAACATATTGTGTTTGTGTAAATGTGTTTTTTGCATTATTCATTATAGTAGCTTAATAATGTAGCCACTTGCTCTGTGTTGTGAATTTACTTCTACTTCCATCTCTCCTCTCAGAAAGAGTGGGCTTAACGTGAAAATACTGTCATGTGTTGTATATTCTGATACTTGTTTAGGGAAGAATCAGCAACATGGCACTACATAGTGCAGCATTTCTTACAGTCATCATCCGCGACCACAGTTCTTATAGTTCTCCTGATTGGTTTCTGGGGGGCCTTAGACTAGCACAGCTTGCTTGTTGCCCAGCTGATTCAATTTAGCCCTTTGTTACCAGATTAACTAGTTGTGTTTGAGCTGGAAACTGCTGGATTCTGATCATCCAGGGCTGGAAGTAGATGGCGCTGTTTTACGCCTACAACGATATTAGAAAAAGTTATTCATCCAGGTTGTTATGATGCCATCTTGCTGAATCTACTACACACTTTAATACAGTTACTCAATGCAGTTGCCATTTGCTACCTCACTCATATGGTTCTTTTGGTTCTCTCTCTCTTCTGCAGAGGTAAAGGGGAAGGCTAATGGCTATGAAGCCCTTTTAGAGGGTGGTGAAACTGAAAACCTCAGTCAGAGCTGTCTTCATTCCAGCGATGAAGAAGAGGAGGATGAAGGTGAAGGGAAGGAAGAGCCAACCTTGAGGCTGAGTGGTGACGAAGCCTCAAGCCACGATTGCAGTGGTTCTAGACCATTGTTGCAGGACTCTGACGAAGATGAAGAACAAGAGACTCTTGCTTCTGGAAACCTTCACACATATTCGAATCTGCAGCCCAGCGCTATCGCTGAGTCCACTTTGGTTGCGCATCAACACTCTCAGAACCACTTGCCCCAAGCCCAGGGACAAACCTGCCATTCAGAGCTCGACCCCAACGTGGACATCTTCTCCAAAGCACCTTTCCAGGCTGCGCAGGAACAGGATAGTGATGGGGACGTGTTTGCAAATGCGCCATTTCCTCGTCCGCTGGCCCAGCCTCAACAACCCGACGTGTTTCTCCAGGCCCCGTTCGGAAGGCGAAAGGAAACTCAAATTGCAGGAGTGGTGTATCCCCATCTAGCTGCCCAGTCTGGATTCAATCACTCCCAGTTGGTGGCCTCTTATCCTGGAAGCCAAGATCAGAGCATCCTTGGTCAAGTAGCCACTCAACCCTTCCGACCACAGGCTTTAACCAAATACTCCAGACATTATGAAGGGCCCTTGGCATCAGAACCTGACAAGGCCCATCTAGGAATGTCAAACAAAGGCAACGAAGGCCCTGTTGCTGCCCTGCGCTCCTGGACGCCTGATGTAAACGCTAGTGATCCGTTCGTTTCTGCGCCCTTTTATCTTAAAGGCCCTCAAGAGAAGCACTGATGTTTCGGCACTCTAGGACCTAGTTTCTCAAACCTAGATTGAGCATAAGCCTAGAATAAATGGGATTTCTAATGGGGAAAGTTGTAAATCAGTCCAAAGCTAGGCTTAGTCCTGATTCGTATTTGAGATCACCCCTAAGAACTCCTATGCACTAAGCTTGAAAAGACGATGCATCCTCTCTCCTAGAGCTGGGCTTCAACCATGCAAGATTGCACCCAATTTATTATCTTTTTTAGCCTTTCTTTTAAAGCAGCCCAAGCTTCTTTGGCCTAGGGGTGTTGAGGTATGAATGCCTTTGATAATATGCTGCACAGAGAATATTAGCATACGTAACATGAAATATTATGCAAGAATGAACAGCACATGCATACTGTGCAGAGTGATGGTATTTACAACAACTGGCTTTTCCTACAGCCTGTAGTGTCATTCCCATATTACTGACCAATCATGATTGTGTACTCCGCCTACCTCAGTTTATTTCTATGCTGAGAGAGCTTGTTTTTTGAGGTCTAGCACAGTGTCTAAAAAAGTTCAAAGGAATATTCCAACATTTTTCAACCTATTCTCGAATCTGTTCTGTTCTAATTTCTCTTGAAGTTCATCGTCCTTAGAGAAAACGTTCTTTTCCATTGCCGATATTGACACCTTGAGGATCATCCTATACCACTCCAGTATTTTTTGCATAATTCAATCATTGAGATGTGGGGAAAAAAGCCATTCAAAGTGGTTTGACATGAAATGTTTCATTCTATAGAAACCTAGCAACTCTGATTTCTTCACTGTGGTGGTGATAGGAACCAGAATTCGTGATATCTACAACCCAAATATAGTCATTTACCACCAGTGAACCTGCACATCATCGTGAGTTTTTATATGTAATGTTGACGATGGTAAAATAGTGGTAGATCTGAAAAAAACGTTTTCTTCTGGTCACATCGCATCACAACGCCCTGTATGTACCCCTCTGCCATGAGTGGATGTTAAAAAATGTGTTTTAGGCTAAAACCTTCATCTCAAAGCTATTATAAAACTACTATTGTGTCTCAGCGTAAAACAGCGTATTCATTGCTTCATTTTGTGTAATACTACCACAGAATGTTTATGACTTAGTACGTTTCTCTAGAAGGGAGCATTTCACATCAAACCACTTGTAATGACTTTGTTTCGCATCTAAACCCTTTAATTAAGAAGACATTTCTGTAAAATGTATAGAACTCAATTCATTCATTAGTGCATGCTGTTCCAAGGTGGATTTGTTAAAGGACTGAATCAGTCGTCCGTCCCCCCCCCCCTCAGGCCGATACTGATACCAATTAATACCAATGTTGCCTGTATTGTTAATGGACCGTAAGATAGCAATGGCTCAGATAGAGATTGGGCTGAAAACAGCTGGAGGATTCCTATAATTAGAGATTTTGCTGTGCATCGTTGACCGCTTTGAACCCCTTCTATCGTATGTATGCCTCCTGACTTAAGAGTTGCTGAAATGAGCTTGACTTCTTCCCTGTGTAGTGCATCGCTCCACTGTCAGTAGTTATAACTGAAAATAAGACTCATGCAATATACACTGTTATGGAGATGTTCTTGCTTTGTTTGATTCACCTACATTACAGAATGTTTGTCAAAACACTTGCACAAGCTACTGGGGGTCTCACGAATGACCCCCAGCTATTTTGAATGGACAGAACATCACTGGGAAGCGGCCTTCTGAAACGCGAATGTCTAAATGTTGGTTTTTGTCTGATCTTTGTTCATGTGGATGTAGGTTACTGAGGCTTTCATCCTGATGCGTCTCTGGTAACGTCATGTTTAGGTAGTATTTTCTTTATTCATGTATACAGATCATCTTTAGAACTTGCGTAGTACATGTAACAACTTGCTTGTACATCCACATGACAAAAACACCAAAGTGCAATGAAGTAAGCTGTATTTACATAGTGATTAGTGCCATTTTCTTGAAATACATTGACATTAGGGGCAGTATTCAGACCCTAATTCCTTCATATGCTGGATGACGTTGCACAGAAACTGACCCGTAGATTGTGAATTTGAACACACTGTCATTTTATCTTCAATATAGCAATTAAGCTATTAGAGATTCTGTGCTGATGATCACGTGAGGTGGTGTGCTATCCTGTTATATATCACTGTCATATCAAAATCTTACAGCTCCAGATCATCATTGCCAGGACGTAACTTTGTCTGTTCATTTTCTTTGTTTTTCCACTCACTCTCCAGTCTATTAGACACTCCTACTTTGTTGGTCCACCTTGCAGATGTAAAGTCAGAGACAGTAGCTCATCTGTTGCTACATAGCTTATGTTGGTCATCCTCTAGTCCTTCATCAGTGGTCACAGGCCGCCGCCCACAAGACGCTGTTGGCTGGATATTTTGGTTGGTGAACTATTCTCAGTCCAGCAGTTTAAAACTCAGTTTTCTGTGTCTGATCCACTCAGACCAGCACAACACACACCCTTACACCACCACCACATCAGTATCACTGCAGTGCTAAGGATGATCCACCACACAAATAATACCTGCTCTGTGGGGGTCCTGACCATTGACAAACAGGCTAAAAAGGGACTAACCGTGTATACAGAGAAACAGATGCACTACAGTCTGTAATTGTGGAACTATAAAGTGCTCCTATATGGTCAGTGGAGCTGATAAAATGGACAGTGAGTTTAGATACAATGTTCTTAATAAAGTGCTCAGTGAGTGTATACATGTATGTATGTGTGTGTATTGACCCTTCAGTCCATTGGTACTAGTGCAGGCTGAAGCCCAGCTGCTTGCACAACATACATTACTATGGTAGAATCCATGACTGTAGTACTCATGTTCAGTTACAGCCTTTAAAGATCGAGTTCCACTGACGGCTCTTCTGATAAAACCAAAGTTATTTACAGATGCTGCAACGCCGTGCTGGAGGGAGGCCCTGAGGACTGGTTTGAGAACCACTGCAGTGTGTTAGCGTTGGACGATATCTTCAGGAGACCAAGCTGGACAGGAGAAATCTGGATGAATCAAATTAAAAAGCAACTGCAAAGTGGAGCTCCAGTTCCCCTCAAGAGCCACCACTGTAACAAGGACCCACAAGCTGTATGAACGAGAGTGAGAGGCTACAGTCATGGAGTTGGAACCATAGACTGTGTGTCCACAGGCATAACATTCTGACCACCTCCTTGTTTCTACACTGAGTGACCATTTGATCAGCTCCACTTACTGTATAGCTGCACTTTGTAGTTCTACAGTTACAGACTGTAGTCCATCTGTTCCTCTGATACTTACAACACTGATGTGCTGGTGGTGTGTTGGTGTGTGTTCCGCTGCTATGAGTGGATCAGACACAGCAGTGCTGCTGGAGTTTTTAAACACTGTGTCCACTCACTGTCCACTTTATTACACACTCCTACCTCGTCAGTCCACCTTGTAGATGTAAAGCCAGAGACGACAGCTCATCTGCTGCTGCACAGTTTGTGTTGGTCGTCCTGTAGTCCTTCATCAGTGGTCACAGGACACTGTTGGCTGGACGCTTTTGGTTGGTGAACTATTCTCAGTCCAGCAGTGACACTGCGGGGTCTGATCCACTCAGACCAGCGCACCACACACTAACACATCACGTTACACAACACTTCTGTGTTACTGCAGTGCTGAGAATGATCCACCACCCAAATAGTACCTGCTCTGTGAGGGTCCATGGGGGTCCAGGTCACTGAAGAACAGGGTAAAAGGGGGCTAACAAGAGTATCAGAGAAACAGATGGACTACAGTCTGTAACTGTAGAACTACAAAGTGCAGCTATACAGTAAGTGGAGCTGATAAAATGGACAATGAGTGTAGAAACAAAGACATGTTACGCCTGATTGGTGTGTATACGCACACACTTACTGGTTGGAATATGCAAAATAGGAAACTTCACTGTAGAAATAGTTTGGTTTTCATGTTCAGGATCATGTGAATCCTGAGTTCACATTCAGTGAAATAACAGTGAAAACACTGTTGAATCATTCAGCTGAATTACTGTATGCAAAAGTTTGTGCACTCCCACCCCCAATTTAGTCCCCTGCAAAATCGCCAGAGCATGTGATTTGACCAGGGGAGCTCAAAGTTTTGCATATGACATACATGCTGTGTTCTGCAGGGCCTCTTGGTCTGAGGGCTTGGCCTTTTGTTGTGCTCCTTTGTTTTTGTGCTTCTGTATGAATCTTCAAAGCAATGACCTTGCATGAAGTTCCTCTTCCAAAGCACTTGATGCTGAGCCCTGGTCTTACATTCTGTGTGAGCCTGAGTCTCTGCGTGGAGACAGCGAGGCCGTGTAGGAGGTTCTGCGTCAGTAGAGGGAGTGACCACTCTGGACGACAACGAGAACTCTGTGCTGTTTATATGAACTGAAGTATTTGATGATCTTTTGAAGTCTGTATATGAACCTTTTGGAGTGGTATTTTGTATTGTGTGTGTGTGTGTGTGTGGACTCGGGGGGACGGTGGTGGTGGGGAGGGGGTGCATGCATGTTTTAACATCATTCAGACTCAGATGGAGCTTTGGACTCGAGCAGAAGACGCTTGTTTGAAACGCTTGAGGCACCCAAAGCACTCGCTGGTGTGGACAACTGTCATGATTGTGATACATACAATAAAAGAAAAGAACTGACGAGTGGCTCCATTTCATGCTGACAGTGAGAGACCACCTTCTGTGGCGTGGTCACCCTGAGCCTTGTTTATCACTGTTGCATATGGTCAGTACAGTTTTGTTATGTAGCTGTTTCATCTTTGGCACATCTGTATGTTCAAACTCTCTCCTGGTAGAACTGGGTGTCATCGTTTAACAACCTGCCACGCATCTAAAACTCATTAGCACCATAAATAAGATAGAAAATATCAGTAATATTAATAATTTGTTCACGTGGCAATCCATACTAAAACGAGATGCTCTTATTTTACATGCATAACGTTTTTACATTACGTGCAGAAGCGTCTCACACACTTATAGTAATACAATCTGTTAATGCAGGGAAATGCAGTCTACACTACACAATCACGTCGTTCTACCACCTAAAAAAGCGGATACGCTTCGTTTCACACTTTATCATTTAAAGTCATTATAAGTTCAACACTGCACTGTTCGGTTCGGTCAGTAGGGGGAGCTGTGCACTCACTGCTCCTCAAGCTCCGCCTACAAGCTCAGCCATTGGCTCACCAGTCGCTGAATGCCCTCGTTTTATTGGCTCCCAACTGAAATAGCTTCATGCAAATGATATGTAAATGAGGCGACGGAAGGCGGGGCTTGATTTTACGCAGACGCAGAGTAGTTACTACCTCCAGCTCCGGTGAATGAGAGCCAGCGTGATGTAGATTTCTCATTAATTTATTCATTATTCTATTGATCTATTAATCTATTAATAGCGCGACTAGTAGGAGTGTAATCTAGTTATGGTGCTGGATGTGGTTGTAGAGTTTAGAACCCTTTGTCACTGTGGAATTAGACCTCTGCGTTTAACCCACATGCATGTACACTAGTGAACACACACTAGGGGGCAGTGGAGCAGTGGGCAGCCCTATCCACGGCACCCGGGGAGCGGTTGGGGGTTCGGTGCCTTGCTCAAGGGCGCTTCAGTCATGGACTGTCAGCCGAGGGGGTCGAACCGGCAACCACGACTGCCCCAGGAATGATGGTACATCTTATAGTAACTGCAGCGTTATTAGACGCGATTTCCTTCTTTTATATGACGTCGTTATTGACTGACATTTCTGTTATGTGGATTTTATGGCTTATTATAGTAGTAGTTATTTTATCATTAGTTATTATTTTTTTTAAATAAATACGTATTCTATAATCATAATAATAATAATATTGTTAGAGCACTTGCTGTTGTGTACTAATTGTGTTAACATTGATGTTATTATTTTTGTTTTTATTACTGATTATTATTATTAGTAGTATTAGTAGTAGTATATTGCACCGTTGTATAAATATTTATTTAATTTGCTTTTTAATAAAAAGGAAATATCACTGATTTAAAAGATGGAAATATCACTGATTTAAATAGTAGTTGTGGTAATGATTATTATTATTATTATTACTACTAAACCTGTTGTTGTTGTTGAAGACGGGGTCAGTCAGTCAGACGCTAAAACGCCGCTGTAAATCCCGTCTGACCTTCATTAATGACGCCACTGTGACAGAGCAGCGTGGTGCTGTGGGTGCAGGGTGGTCTGCTGGCCACTAGAGGGCGGTACTGTTTCGTACTCTACAGTTGCTGATCTTCTCGGTGGATAAACCGCGCATGTGACGTCCGTTTTGCCCTCACAGTCATGGCGGCGTGCAGGAGAGCCGGAGTTCTGCGTCGCCTCTGTCCGCTCCTGACCGCGCAGTGAGTTCTGACTGGGTTCCTCTGACCGGAGACAGAGACAGCGAGGTTTGCGGTTCTGGCTGTGAGGCTGTGAGGGCGGCTTCACACCGCCGCACCGAGCGGCTCTGAGTGACGCAGCGAGTCCTGGCGGCTCTGTTTACTTCACTGGATTTGTGTTTATGGGCTGAGAGGGGAGGGGAGGGGAGGGGAGGGGAGGGGCGGGGAGTGAGTGAGTGAGTGAGTGAGTGAGAGTGAGGGAGGGAGTGAGTGAGAGAGTGATGAAGGAGAGAGGGAGGGAGGGGAGTGAGTGAGTGAGTGAGTGAGGGAGAGAGAGTAGAGTGAGTGAAGGAGAGAGGAGAGAGAGTGAGGGAGGGGAGAGAAAGAGAGAGCGTGTGAGGGAGAGAGAGAGAGTGAGAGTGAGTGAGAGAGAGAGAGAGTGAGTGAGTGAGAGAGAGAGAGGGAGGGGAGAGAGAGAGTGGGAGAGGAGAGAGAGTGAGTGAGGGAGGGGGGAGAGAGAGAGAGAGGAGAGACCACTGCAGCTCCTGTAGACCCCCTGCACTGCACTGTTTCCTCTTCGCATCAGACAGAAATTTACCACAAAGCTTCAGAGCAGGATTCCTCCGTTAGGCAGGTCACCTAAAGGGGAATTCCACCGAATTTTGGAATTTGTTGCATCAGTCAGTGGTTGAAATGTCAGCGGGTCTTTCGAGTGGTTTGATGTTAAAGGGTGCATTTGCAGAGAAACCTTCAAACTCTGATTACAGTGGTGGTGATGGGAACCAGACAGCGGTGAATCTGCACGTGTCTTCTGAGCGTTTATATGTAATGGTGATGATGAAATAGTGTTCAATCTGGAAAACATGAATTTCCTTAACTGGGATGACTGTTTTACATTAGCACACCCTTCCTGGATCACACCACCATGAACAGATGAAATGCGTTCTAGACCAGAACTTCATCACAGGACAGTGTCTCAGACAGCAAGCAGTGCATTCATGACTATTCCACGTAGTAACTTTCTGTGAGGGAGCTTTTAGAGGTGGACGTCTGGTTCCTATCACCTCCACTGTGAACAGTTCTAACCCTGTAAGTTTCTCTAGAATGAAGCATTTCACACCAAACCACTCTGAATGGCCGTGTTGACATCTAAATAATTTAAATATGCAGAAATGTAAGTAGTGGAGTTCTCAGTTAAGCCACAGGCTAGATTTGTCCAAAAGGAGATGCAGTGTAGGAAGTCCCTATTGGATTAAGTTACACTGCAGTTGTAAGCCACCTGGCGAACCTCTTCATCCATATCTAAGCTATCTGAAGGCACAACCCTGAAGTCCTGTTCTCCAGCTTCTTATTCGAATTTTCAGTTTGAAATTTAAATAAGATGGTACCTTCAGCTCGGTATAAGCTGGTCTATCAAAAATGAAGCGTAATGCACTAAATAACATCAGTTAGTAATCAGTCAGTTCCTTATGGTGAAGTTGTTTGGAACCGAGACGTGAAGGTTGTTGCTTACTTGCTCCGTGTTGTTCACAGTAGGAGTCCTGCGTGTGGTTATCATGCAGCGGTGCTCAGCAGGCCTCCCTTCAACACACTGCTTATGAGGACACAGGCACCAGCACCCATGTTTGGTAAGTACCTAGAGGGAGGCCTTTGTGATTCACTGCAGTCTGAAGTTTACGCTGCCTCGGTTTAGGAGAAGTCGTCAGGTCTTTATTACTGATGTAATGGGCAGTAGATCGTGTCTTTTATTTTTTCTGTATGTTGTTTAATTTTGTTAATCAGTAAATATTCTGAATGTTACAGGTTACTTCATACTTTTTTCAGATATTGTTGTTGCTGGATGTCAGAACAAAACCTCGCATTTCCCAAATGATGATAAAACATACTTCACACTTTTGTTCAAGTCGTTTTGTCACATTTCTTTATATTCAGTAAGTATTTTCAGATTGTCAAAAAATAAAGACAAAAATGGAGATACAAGGTTTTGTTTCAAAAGCGGCGATGTTTATATTGTTGCTGTTATTGCCCTTACAGATAAGTCACATATCGCTGATGTCAGAACAAAACCTCCTATCTCCATTTTTGTCTTTTTCCAGTTTTTGACATAATTTGAAAATACCTGTGGTCCCATACATTGTGCGTAAATTCCATGATGAATGGACCAAAAGAAATGACCTGAAATTACTTAGAAAAAAGTCTGGTCCCATTGACTTACATTAAAAGTAATGTATGTTTTTCCCTTCTCCTGTAAAGTTACAATTTTGGATATATTTGGCGTATGTAGTGTGCAAAAACTGTTTAATTCACATGTGAAATGAAAGGACTTTTTTGTAACATAATAATAATAATAATAATAATAATAATAATAATAATAATTATTATTATTATTACTACAGTGATAATCATTCTAGGAGCCATTTTTCATATTTGCACTTATAGGTAGGTTCTAGTGTAGTTTTAGACTTAGTCACTTGGGGGGGCACTTCACTTGAGCTTAGGTCACAGGTATAAAGGCAGGTGCCTGTGATTAGTGATGAGGGCGGCTTGGACTGGGGAACACGCGGTTCTTACCGTAGCCGCGTGGAACCAGCCAAGACAGCATATTTTAACACACTGAACAGCACCGAGGTGAACTAGCCTTTGTATTAAACTTCATTTTTTGCAATAAACAGGGAACAAAGGGCTATTTGAGTTGAGAACACCTTCAGTCCAGGCCGAGGCTTAAAGGGTAGCCTCCATAATCGTTATGCTCCTGGAGTTAAACAAAACAATATCTGTCTGTCTGTGTGTCTAGTGAGGAACATGTTTATTCAGACTCAAGACACTCCAAACCCAAACAGTCTGAAGTTCCTTCCTGGCCGCAACGTGTTGGAGACGGGGACGATGGACTTTGCGTCTCCCAGAGATGCCTTCTGCTCTCCACTGGCCAGGTGATGACCTCTTGCAAGATACTTTAATTATGAATTTGGAAAGGCCAAAAAGAACCATTATCAAAAACTACCATCACAGTCCAGATGATATTGTGTGACGTTACATACTGCACATGTAATGCTAGTGAATTTGTATGGTGTTTAACTTGTGCGCACTAAAACATCTACTGATATCACGTATCTTCTCACTCAGGACAAAGGGTGACCATCAAGTCAGATGATGTTGTTTTATTGTTATAATATCTTAATTTTTTCTATTTCTGTATTTGTTACAGTAGTTAACAATAATAGTTAATTATTGTAGTCAGTGGTCAGCAAACTATGCATGTATGCTTAAAAACAGTAGAGGTCTTTGCGTCTAAGCATTGGCCCCATCGTCAGGAGGTTGGGAATTTGACACCTGGTGATGCCACAAACATCCCTGACTGAACGTCCAAGTGGGCTCCCTGTCTTGATGGGCAGGATGCTCCATCCTCTCCCCTCATCACTTAGTTTGACGCGGGCCGCACGTGATTTGGAGGAAGCACCGTCCAGGCTTTAGTGACTTGTTATAAATAAACTAAATTAGAGAGACGTTTTAAATAAATACATAAACAAAAAATGGTACTAATTGTTGTCAAGCTTCACTTGTCGGTATGTGATCCTATCTGCAGACAGCTGTTCAGAATTGATGGAGTCAAAAGCGTCTTCCTGGGTCCAGACTTCATCACCATCACCAGGGTAGGAACAGGTCACTTAACAAAAGTTTGTAACGAAAGATGACCGTGTGTAAACGACTAACTGAAGGACTTTTCTGACGATAGACGAACGCAGATATGGAGTGGAAGGTGATCAAGCCGGACGTTTTTGCTACCATTATGGACTTCTTCACATCTGGACTTCCTGTTGTAAATGAGGACGCGGCTCCAAGTGCAGACACTGGTATCGTGAGATTGAGTTTCCCCTTTGTTTTCACATTTTATTGAGTCAGATCTTAGTAGTTAAAGGGAATTCCACAGATGTTTCAAATGCTACGCTCACGTTACAAGCCTCGTTGCTCAAATCCGATCTCTCTGAAACGATGGTTCACAGTTTTTTAGGTGACTCAAATCTGTCATTAATGTGAACAAACCAGCGTCCTGAGATGACCGATGTGCACATATCCTACTCAGTAACGTCACGTGACAATCACGTGTGTCATCAGCACAAACTAACGAGCAGAACGAGCTTCGCTGAGAAGATAATTAACTCTGACCGGCTTTCAGCTGTTCATTATTAGAGCGAGACGAAGGCGGAAAAACAGACGTGTTGCTTTTCCACCATTTATAGGCTTTATCGTCTGTTTGGCGCTGCTGCCATGGTAACACAGAATGATGGCACAGTGGGGGAAAAAGCACATGAATTCTGATCTGAGCGTCTAATTAAGGTCACATGGCCAGGACTCAGATACGTATCGGTCTAGGACCACGTATGAAAGTGGTTCAGGTCGAATTTGAAAATATTAGATTTGTGTGTCCACACAGCCCTGAAAACATCAGATCTGACTCACATTAGGGCAAAAAATCAGATTTGTGTCATTGGTAATGTGGACGTAGCCAAACTTTCTGCTTGATTAAATGGTGACAGTCATTCAGAGCGATGAATGTGTGGTGAATTTCTTTTTATTGGTGTAAAATGTAAAGTTTTTATGCAGTGTAAGATTTTCGCATGTAAAATGCTCCATTCTAGAGAAATTTACAGTCAGAATTTACAGTGTTGGTGATTAGAACCAGGCGTCTGAAGAGTTTAATACCTGTAACAGCTCCTTCACAGAAACCAACCCAAAGGAAAATATGTGTAAGTTCTCTGGTTTTGTGAATAACATGATTTATATTTGTGTTGTAGACATTGTGACCCCTGGTTCCTATCACCACCACTGTAAGGAAATCTGTAAGAAGTCTGTAAGCTTGTCTAAAATGAAACATTTCATATCCTTAAATTACTGTGTTTGCATCTCAAAGGTAGATTTCTTTGGAAAAATGTACCTTAAATAAAGTGGACACTTTTTTAAATAAAGTTAGCTTTAATTTGGGCCAGGCCACATTAGCATTTGTGTTGACGTTCCTCTTTAAAGGAGTAGTTTGGCCACCATTCTGATTTACATATTTGTTCTTATACCAAAAATAGTCAGTCAGCCAAGGCATGTTTTGTGTCCAGAGTTTCTTTCTTTATTTTTTTTTAGTGGAGCTATAAGCTGTACAGTTATATAGCTCAACGGATAGTGGTAGGCCAGCCAAGTAGTATCCAGTATAGTAGTCTCACAGGGTCAAGTCGTGGTCTTCTACAGGAATATATGTCTGGGGACAACTTCTTAAACTTGCCGAGTTTAATTGTGGCGCTACCAAAGGTAAAACCCCTCCAAAACCCACCCCAAAGTCCCGAAGAGTTTTATAATGTCTGGACCGCGATCGATAACACAAGCAAAACATGCTTAGTCAGAGTTTTTTGGGACATTTCAGCTGTGCTACCTTACATCACATCCACAGGCTAACGACAGGATTCTCTGTCAGACAATGTTGATGAGCACATCACCCCATACTTTGAGCTCCACCTTCACGAGCCATTAGGTTGGTTTAAAAAATCTGACTTTGTTCCCACCCTAGTAGGTATACATTCATACCCACATTTAGCCCAATAATTCTCATGGTTTTCCACAGATGTTCATATCTATAATATAGCTGAAAACAGTAGTAGCAGCCATAATAATGCCTTTTTATCTAAACCTTTTTTCTTTTTTAATAAGTAACATTAAAAATTTTGTTCTACAGCTCCCTCGGATGATGATGACGAGGTTGTTGCAATGATCAAAGAGTTGCTGGAGACACGGATTAGGTACCGTTATACTCACCTACTGACTGACTTATACTGTTTACGTGTAATGGAGCTTGCTAAGAAGGCACTGGCATGTTCTATAGTTACTGCCAGTTAAATTAAGTCATTTGATTTGTGCTTGAATTATCAAAGGCCAGCCAACAAACATCACCAAACAAACTTCTGTTTTGACTGATCAGATTTAAAGATGGAGATATAGATAAAGATTTGTTTTATAATTGGAAGTGAACAAAAAAACAAGCTAAAATATGGTGTGTGTGAGCTGCTGCGAGTCACCCTGTAAAGCCTAAAATTAGAATGTAAAAGTTGGTGGTATCTGGTCAGATTTGACGGGACGTTGTTTTAGACCGTGTCATACGTCTTTTACGTATTAACGACACATTCACAGGCTCAGGAAAGACATCCAGTTCACCGTTGTACTGGTGAAGATATGATAATACTAGTAGATAATTCACTCACATGTGCAGAAGGCACATCCTTCAGCAAGTTTGACTAAGTTATCTTTGAATTCTCTTTCAGCACACTCAGAATCATTAGGTTCAATTTTATTGAAATTGTGCATTTAAAAAGAACATCCGAACTGTTTAGAAACATTTTTACCGCTTTCCTCTCAGACCCACAGTGCAGGAGGACGGTGGGGATGTGCTGTATCGGGGCTTTGAGGATGGCATCGTGAAGCTGAAGCTTCAGGGCTCGTGCACCAGCTGCCCGAGCTCCATCATCACGCTGAAGAGTGGCATCCAGAACATGCTGCAGTTCTACGTCCCTGAGGTGGAGGGAGTGGAGCAGGTAAGATGCCTTTTAATGAAAAGCATGAGCAAAAACAACCAACACGCCTGTTTTAGAAGTAGTAGGCACCAGTTTGCATTTCATTAACATAGAATGCTAACGGACAAGCTTTTTTGGGACGTTGGCAGGCCTGGAGATGATGGCAGAGGATGTGTAATCAGACTTTATACCAGTGACCAATATGTTTCAAAGGCCATAATCAGTTTGTTGGGGAGCTGTCGCTCTCATTGTCTGTCAGAAAGAAAACTGATGCACAGCTAGAGAGCAGTAGTTTAATATTAAACACCTTACTAAACTATATTGAGTAATATCTACATTTTAATTAAATTTTAATTTACACTGATTTTAATTTTCTATTCTTATTAGCCCTGAGATGCACTACAGTCCCCAGCATGTATTGCAACATGGTGTGTGTTCTGACCCCATTCCATGAACAACAACCTATAGACCAATGGTTACACAGAAGTGTACACTAGTTCAAACATTTTTACTGGCTAGCAGCCTCTGAAAGCTACCTCACATAGAGCTGTACAGATACTGCCTGATATCTGAGACTCCGTTTTGCGTTATTTTTGAGATCAGGTTTTGGCCAAAACACATTTTTAAACTACCCTTTCGTGGTGGAGGGGAGCAAAGTGTTGGAAAGCAAAATAGTGTCCGAAAGATTTTTCCTCAGATATACCCGTTTAAGGTGTGCTCAGAAGACTAAGCAGGTTTGGATTGTAAATAAAAGCTTTAGTGTTTATCTGCTTCACCTCCACTGTAAAGAAATAATGTAGAATTTCATATCAACCACTCGCTGATTAATTTATGCAGAGACCTTGAAAAATAATCCCCCTCAAACTCTAAGTGGCTTCATCTGAATCAGCCCTAAATGATGCAGGATGTGTACTGAGCATGTGCAGACGTAGTTGTTTAATTTGAGCCTCTGGTGGAGCAGCCCTGTAGGTACATACCTGCCCCAGGGACAGTTTTCCTGCCCGTTTAATCAGGATCGCTTCTACCCCAAATCACACCAGCCATGGGGGTCTGGGGGGGTTTTAGTAAATCGCTTGGCAGGTGTGTGTGTGTGTGTGTGTGTGTGTGTGTGTGTGTGTGTGTGTGCGTGTCTGTGTGGGTCTGTGCGTGTGAGTGTGTGTGAATGTGTGCGTGTGTGTGGGTCTGTGTAACCTTGGCTTTGAGTAACTTTTTTAATGACTCCATCTGTATGTGTGTGTGTGTGTGTGTGTGTGTGTGTGTGTGTGTGTGTGTTCCAGGTCTACGTAAGTGAAGGTGTGTGTAGCCGAGGGGAAGCAGCGGTCATTCCTCAGAGAATTCCTCCAGATTCCTCCCTCATTCATCTGACATCCCTACGCTCTTTCTCCTGCACACTGCCGGCCTTCGCGCTCACCGGCCTTTGAGTTCGCCCTTCGGGAAAAAGAGGCTGGACTTTACATGTTATTAACCTGGACCAAGTGAAGACCATTAGCTTTAACGCTATAGAGTGGCTGCACACATGCACCACTGTGTTTATTTAGGAAAGAACCACAACTAGGGAGAACCCGATAACAATAACTGATCATTGTGCCGTGGCCAATACTGATATTGACTGATTGACTGGGGCTGTCGAACTTCATGTGTTAATAACTTTAACATGAAAAATGATCCAACTTTTACTTTTTATTATTAACACATTAGTTAATAATCAAACCATCCACAGAAATCCAGGCTGAAGCCCAGCTGCTCGTGCTCTGTGCTTCTGTGATAGAACCCACAGTTCTAACCCTCTCATTCAGATACAACGTCTAATAATAAGTTGGACAGTGCTGGACAGTGCTGGACAGTGCGCTCACAGGAGACTGATAGATAAATCAGTGAGCAGCAAACTAACAAAAGCAATAGTAAAGTAAAAACTCAGCTTTGACTATGATGAGAATTCAGAGCTGTATGACCGAGAGTGAGAGGCTCTGTGTATGATGTTTCTGATACAGAGCTCAAAAGTAGTTTTAGGACACTTGTGTCTTTTTTCTGTTGTGTTTTTTAGAACTACTTTATTTATTCATATATTAGGGAAATATTGCTTCACCATCTTGAAATTTGTATAACTTCAGTTACATTATAGCTTTATATATTATATAAATAAATATATGCAAATATTCTTTATATATTATAAAGCCTAACCTTCTGTTTTGTTCCAGAAATATTAGTACACTAGTCCAAATGCGCAAGCATGTCATGTTCAAACCAGAGATCCCAATACTGTCCCTGCAACATGTAGATTAATGTTTATTTCTGTTTTCTTAGTTATGTTTTCAGTTCATTACTGGATCATAAACCTGATCATTATTGCTGGTTGTTAGGATTTTATTAGTGAAAGAATAAGTGATAACTTGACTTTGGAAGAAAGTAAATAAAGTTCGTACTCCGAGTGTCCGAGACTAATTTGAGCTCTGTATAAACGTAGAAACAGTTTAATGTTATATTCATGTGAACTCTGTGGTTATGGTCTTCGTTGTTTGACGGCCCCAGATTTACATTATTATCTCTACATGACGCCACTCTGATTTAAATATTATATTACTGTGACAGTTAAGACATGATAATTATTCAGAACATTATTCTGTGTAAATATATTTGACATTCAGTGCCACTAACAGTTCATCACTGTTGGAACAAAACAGTAACTTTAAAAAGGAAATGAAAACTTTCCCCACGTTCAGGTCTGTTCAGCATGGAGTTTTGACCCAGTGGGAATATCAGGGTTTCAGTTTAAAAACAGAGACTCTGTTCCGACCGTGATGAAAGCGTTTTGGGTGTTTTGCCCAGTCTAATCCCAATTATTAGCTAAATTATAGGCTGTAACTCCAGGACTGAACACTGGCATGTTAAGGATCATTTCAGCTCCCATTAATAAAACGATGCATCAGCCACTGATTTATTGTTCTCCCCTCATCACGACAGCCAAGACAAAATGTTGTCTTCCAAATTTGTGTGAGCGTCTGTTCCAAATACAGTGCGGCTGTGTTTGCGTCGGCTCTGCTGGGCTCACTGTCAGCGGCTCCGGCTCGGATGTGGACGGTTGGCTGAGTTCTACTTGTGGGAGTTCACAGCTGCACAGGATCTGCTCAGAGACACCATCCGAGCAGGAAAGTGGACGGGGAGTCGGTTCGTTCCACAAACAAAGCAAGCCAGCCTGAGCGACTGCAGCCGAGAACAGAACAGAAGAGAGGAGGACAGTTCTGGGATGGAAGCAGCGTTTCTCAGAGACCTGTGACCAGTGATCGTCCTGGAGCTGCTCCTGCTCTAATCTGGGTGACGGCGTCTGGTCTTCAGTCTTCAGTCTTCAGTCTTCAGTCTGAGTCTCTTTAAGTCCAAAGTGCTGTGATTTTGTAATTATCAGTATTTTAACACGATTATGGAATTCTG
>NC_051239.1:9290990-9320113 GCF_015220715.1 Pygocentrus nattereri
CTGCGTCGTTGCTGCTGTTTGCTGTTAATGTTAGACTCACATGAGAAATGATGTGAACACACACAAGAGAACCCTGTCAACCTCTCAAGGTTCTCATATGTGGTGGGAAATGGACACGGGTACTCACTGGAATCCGGAAAGCCCAGCTAGGAAAAGTAGCATGTTTTGTGTTTTGGATGCTGGGCTGCAGTTCAGCATCAATGAAAGCTGTAATACAGACTGACCACCACCAAATATAAGACGTGTCTTGGATGTGGATATTCTGGCCAACCTGCAGGATCGTGCTGGGTGACCAGTTAAACTTGCACTAACACAGCTGGTCTAAACTGGTCCTGCACTGCCCAGTGGAAAAATGCCATTACTCTCCTTCCAGTGACCAGCTAACTGTGAGCTGAACTGTGTTTCATAGTTTTCCGTCAAAGCTGTCTGCCAGGGGTGTAAACGTGTGTAGGCGATTATGCAGGTCTCAGGACATGAAGGCGCGAACGCTGCCCCGAATGACCGCTCTGCAGATGGGGCAGTGCCGCAGGCTGGCCGCACAGTCTGTACAGACCACCAGGTGACCGCAGGGAATGAACACCATGGAAACCAGCTTGTCCATACACACCTTACAGGTGCGTTCCTCCTGAAGCTGCCTCAACTGCTCCTCCGCACTCAGGTTCCCCAGCACTGTAAAACACACACACACACACACACACACACACACACACACACACACACACACACACACACGCTGCTCAGAGACAAAACTGAAACTGAACGTGCTGAAAGGCTTTTGTCCAGTCCTGTAACAGGTCGGCTCAGGATGGACTGAACAGGAGAAAGAAACATGTCTGTGACAGCAGGACACGCAGCCGTGTCCTCACTCGCGAGGCCGTCGTGAAAGTAGTTTGAAGTCTGAAGAGAGTAACTCTGTAAAAAGGGCTGTCACTACTGATTATATTAAGAATCTATAGGGATGCAGCAATAAAGGACTTCTGCTGAAATTTACACTCGTCTGCACAAGTTTGTCCCTGTTTAAATTTCATGCTTTTCTGAAAGGAAAAAAGCACAAACACAGTTTACCTGGAAAAAAAAACAACAAAGCAGAAAATGTGCCCTGTTCAAACACGGCACATTTTATATGTTGTTTCCTTTTTCCCCAATATTTTAAACTTAATTAATCAATTAATCAGCAGAAAAATGCCATATTTAAGGTTTTCCCTTTAGTGGATGAGTTCACAGGAATCCTGACTGGATTTCATTTCTCGAGCGAAAGCATTTACTGAAGTGACACGTTTCCTATTGTAAGAGTTTTAGAGTCCAGCTGAATACGGCAGAACTATTCACACACGGAAACAGACGATAATAACAGTTCTGTGAAGTCACCGAAAGACAATCAGTGTAATGTAAGTGACTATAGTTCACTGAGCTAACCCCCCTCCCCCCTCCCCCCTCCCACCCAGCTCTTTTGATGCTCTACCTGCACTATCTAGATCATCGCTGCTACTCTGTGTTTTCACTGTTTACTCTGGTTTTTCTACCTCAGTAGCTGCTGTGTTTCTGTCCGTCGTCTGACTGCGTGACTCACAGATCACAGCAGGTTCATATCTCTGCTCCTTATTCCACGACCTCATGTCCAGAGTGAGTGCTGTGTCGGTGCTGCACTGTCCGGTCTGTTTACTGTCCGGTCTGTTTACTGTCCAGTCTGTTTACTGTCCTGTCTGTTTACTGTGTCTAATGTTTGTTAATTTATCGTATTTATTGTTTCTAGTTTAATTTCTTGTTTGCACGCTCTGTCTGCACGTTCACACTTTGTACTGATCCTGGAGGAGTGTAATTTCACTCCACTGTGGACTCGTACAGTTTCATTTAGGATGTTATAGAACAGGAACAACACTAAATGACTCGGTGGGTTAAAGCCTGACCTACAGAGGCCACCAAAAGCTTGTAAAAGCACCCATTCCAGACTGGACAGCCCAGCTTATATCAGACTCCGTACGCTCTTAATCACAGGCTTTTTATTTACATTTTCTTTTTAATAAAGTTCAAATTAGAAGTGATACAAATACGTGATCATCTTTCTCGAGGGAAAGTGAATGTAGAGCACCTTTAAACCCTTTAAGGCTGGTTCAGAAAAGCAGCGCCTTCTGCCATTTTTCTCTTCTCTATCCTGATAATAACGTGATTCTTCTCTGCTTGTCGTGTTTTTTTGATGTGTAAAGAATCTGATCCAACAAAGGTGAAAGTTCTGAATTCGCTCACCTGCCTGGAGAAACCCACACCGTGTCCAGTAAGGATATTTTATACTGGGATAGAAAAGAAGGGACAACACAGAGATCTCAGATTCTACTGTGCACAGAACTGAACTGCTCCGTGGTTTTTTCGGTCCAGACCTTCCGTGTTTAGGTGGGTAAGGTACATAGCTGGACCTTTAGAACCATGATGGACCATAAGGACCGTGTTCTACCCCATAATACCCTGTAATCTGACTGTTCTTCACACTATACTGAGCTATAAGGGTGAAACTTCCAGCTTCCTCTGAAACACATGACGGCGGCCTTCCAGACAACGTCCCTGCACAACTCAACATTAGCTGCCAGTTATCATTAGCGTCATGCTAGGTAAGGGGGCACTTATACTGTCTCAGACTCCTGAAGAGGGCTATGGCTTTACCAGGGACTGGACATTAAAGAAAACCAAGCAAAGTCATTCAGGGTGTCAGCAGGCCTTAAAAAGAAAAAAGAAAAAGACAGAGTATAAATATATATACACACTCTCACCGGCCACTTTATTAGGTACCCCTTGCTAGTAAAAGGCTGGACCCCCTTTTGCCTTCAGAACTGCTTTAATTCTTCATGTCAGACTTTCAACAAGGTGTTGGAAACGTTCCTCAGAGATTCTGGTTGGTTATTTGAGTTCCTGTTGCCTTTCTATCATCTGGAACCAGTCTGCCCATTCTCCTCTGACCTCTCACATCAACAAGGCATTTTCGTCCACACAACTGACCGCTCACTGGATATTTTCTCTTTCTCTGACCGTTCTCTGTAAACCCTAGAGATGGTTGTGTGTGAAAATCCCAGCAGATCAGCAGTTTCTGAAATACTCAGACCAGCCCGTCTGGCACCAACAACCACGCCACGTTCAAAGCCCCTTAAATCCCCTTTCTTCCCCGTTCTGATGCTCGGTCTGCACTTCAGCAAGTCGTCTTGACCACCTCTACAGGCCTAAATGCAGTGAGTTGCAGCCGTGTGATTGGCTGATTAGCTATTTGTGTTAACCAGCAACTGTACCTAATAAAGTGGCTGGTGAGTGTATATATATATTTGGTAACTGACAACTAATCACTGCATCACACGCAGTCATTTTTAGTAAATTTGAGCAATTTGTGAAGTCGAGTTTAATGCAGCAATAGTGACAGCCCTGTTTATAAACACATACACACACAAACACACAAGGAAAGTGAAACAGTGTTAACTTGAACCTTTCTCCCCGACTGAGGCCTGAGTCCTCACTCCACCAGCACTACCGCCCTGCCTCACCACAGGCTCTGGAGGGAACAAACCATCCACATGTTAGAGGGGGGGGAGAGGGATGTACCACTCTGCACCTGCATGTTGTTTTACTGACTGCGTTTATCTGGTAAAGTGCTCTAGCGCTGCATCTACAGGACAAATCCAGGTGCGCTGGTTTTATAAGTCTATATTTTGCTCATCTAGAAAAGCAGATGGCGCTGCGCACCTGGTCTGGACTCGCTGCCCTGCCTCTCCTCCTCGGCCTGCAGGACGTCCGCCACCAGGTCGGAGACGGAGGTGTAGTGTTGGCCAGTGAGCAGGTAGCGCGACTGCACCAGACTCTCCACCAGCGCCTGCTGAAAACCCATCTGCAGCACTGTCTGCACCACAGGGGACAACATAGCCGTCGCCACCGCACTCTGTCCACTCAGCACCTCTACCAGCGGGGAGAGCACACAGGGGCGTGAAGGGGTGAGTGTGTGTGTGCGAGTGTGTGCGAGTGTGTGTGTGTGTGTGTGTGTGTGTGTGTGGCCTCGTAAATAAACTCATGATGATACACAGACCACAATAATTCACTAAAACATAACATTTTATGCCATAAAGAAATGCTTGTAATTTCATTTAAGATTTAATGTTTATTTATGATTAAACATCAGTTTAGTAATTTACTTTGTGTCAATGGATCATTGTGAATGGACAATGGACCAAGACAAATACGAGGCCTGTGTTAATCAAGTTAGTGACAGTAATATATAATAATGTTATTTTTTAGACTGATTTTGTCCAAAACCATAACAAGACCGCAGTATCACAACACCTAACTTAACAGAGCGTTTCGATGTTGGATGATGTGATGTCCTACAGTAAAATACATTTACTGTAACAGAGATGAGACTGTTCTAGAAGCGCTGCTGGGTTAGACGCTCTGCGTCAGACGCGGGTTACACGCTCTGCGTCAGACGCGGGTTAGACGCTCTGCGTCAGACGCGGGTTACACGCTCTGCGTCAGACGCGGGTTAGACGCTCTGCACGTCAGACGCGGGTTACACGCTCTGCGTCAGACGCGGGTTAGACGCTCTGCACGTCAGACGCGGGTTACACGCTCTGCGTCAGACGCGGGTTAGACGCTCTGCACGTCAGACGCGGGTTACACGCTCTGCGTCAGACGCGGGTTAGACGCTCTGCACGTCAGACGCGGGTTACACGCTCTGCGTCAGACGGGGTTAAACATATTACATATCATGTTTGTACAAAATGCCTCTATAATAGTTTTCAGACGGAAAAACGACGCGTCGTTCCAAGCGGCCTCAAACCCTCACAGCTGCAGTCCTACTTACTAGACATGGTATCGTGTTCCGTTTCGCTTTGTTTAGGAAAGAAAACGCAGGTTTATAGACATTACTTGGTCACAAATGTCATGTATATGAATTAAAAGGCCAAAACCATCGTAACCAGAACAAGAACACAGGTTTCACTGACCAGTGCAAGCCATTACTGACTGGCTCCCAGGCTGATCAGTAATATTCAGATTTAGGACACAGAGGTTCAGTGAAAGATGAACTGTAAAGCTGCAGGACTCAAAGTGAGTAATATGCTGGGGAGTTTCCCACAATGCAACAGACCATCTGAGGAAATTCCCAGCGCTTTCTGTTTAAGTGCCTGATGAATCAGATGAATTTATGAAAATATAGTACAGACCTGCATTATAATGTTATCAAACATCGTATTTAGTATTAAACTTTCTCAGGGACAATAAACCCAAATGTCCAAAGACTAAAGCCAAAAAAGATCAATAACATTTTCAAATGCTTCACGTTATTTTCAGTCCTCCAGTCCTTACAGCTCTTCCTCATTCTTCGTCATAGCTCACCTAATAAATCCGTCCTTTCCAATGGGAATAAAACACTGTGTTTCCTCTTATAGTCGTACATCTCAGGGCTTTAACTTCACACAGCCGTTTTGTAGAGGGTTCATAAACCCTATTCACTGTTTATAACACTGCACACATGATTCATCGGCTGCTTTAGTGGGAAACCTACAGATTTAATCCACGTCCTGAGTAAACACGTGTGTCTTTGCTCTCATTCATCAGGTGAAACGAACCGTTCCACATGACAAACTGACTGCAGTTTCATGGCCAATTTAAAAAAGGACGATTAACTAATATTAATACTACAATATACTACTATTACAACGTTCTATCATATGTGCTTTTGTCTAACATAGACTGGGAGTCAACCTACACGGCAGAGTGTGGTGTTTATAGTGATTCTACGGAAGATTTTTGAGATTTCTCTGGAATGTGTAATTATATCAAGGAGCAGAAGAACATTTTGGAATGTGGGTTATGCTACAGACTCCTACGCCTTCCTAGAGCATAACGCAGCAGGTTTTCCTTTGGAAGTGTGAGAAACAGAACATGGTAAAAGAGCTGAAGCTGTGTGTCTGCATCGGCCACCAAATCACCGCTTCTTTCCCTTTAACGTTGCGGAATCTGTCGATGTTCACAACAGATTTCCCTGATTACCCACACACAGACACATCTTCCTCATTCACGGAATGTAAGAACTACGTACTGCTGATCGTCTTCCGCGTCACACGAGGCAGGGAAGAGGGCGATTTTCCTGCACAGTGTGGAGACTTTTCCTCCTGTTTACACTCAGCTTAGCTTGATTACCAGGTGTCGTTGGTGTGTACACGCAGGGAACTCATCAGACTGTGCAGGACTCCAGGCCTCGGTTTCCCAGCCTTGACTCAAAGTCATATGCTCTGATGTCAGTTTGCCAAAACCAGCAACAGTGTTGCGAACATGATGAACCGGTAGAGCGACATTGTCTCTGATACTTAAGACAACCATCACTCTGTGCTGCTTTGAGGAAGCCAGAATCTACTGTCCTTTTTTTGGCTCTTCTTTTTTACTGGCTTCATTCTTTATCATGGAACATACCCATGGATTCACTTACCGTGGCCTGAGGTTATATCTGCAGCAGCTGAAGTCTCAGATCCACCCTGTGAAACAGACACATCCATGATCATCCTCAAAGATGACTGACTTACACCTCAGTACATGCAGCCGAGCAGTGAGTGAGTTTATACTACCGTCTCTGGCGTGTTGAAGTACGACTGCTGGATGTTGTTCACATACTCCTGCCCTCGTGACTGGAGCAGATACTCACATCTGAAGTGGCAAAACCAACAGAAGAAAAAAGAAATGAGTGTAAAGCTCTGAACACACACACACACACACACACACACACACACACACACACACAGCGATCAGGCATAACATCATGCCCGCCTCCTTGTTTCTACGCTCATTGTCCATTTTATCACCTGCACTTACTGTATAGCTGCACTTTGTAGTTCAGCACTGCTGTGTCTGATCCACTCAGACCAGCACAACACACACTAACACACCACCACCACGTCAGTGTTACTGCAGTGCTGAGAATGACCCACCACCCAAACAGTACCTGCTCTGTGAGGGTCCATGGGGGTCCTGACCACTGAAGAACAGGGTAACAGAGTATCAGAGAAACAGATGGACTACAGTCTGTAACTGTAGAACTACAGAGTGCAGCTATACGGTCAGTGGAGCTGATGAAGTTATGAGGGTGAGGAGCTGAAGCCGGTCAACATACAGACTCTGAGGATTTACGCTGGAATCAGTAAGTCCTGCCAGATACGATCCAAAACTAAAATCTAAAACTTTTCTCGGTTATAAATACTTGCAAATCCATACGACGCGAGAAAGAATGAGTGTCTCACCGTGGAAACCACTTCGCATGTTCCTGCCATGGATCGTCTCCAGGCTCCCAGTTCCTCAAACCACCATCACAGAAGAAACACTTCACATTGTCACCATGACCTAAAACAAACATCCATATGTATTACTGTGGAATACCGATGATATGGAATATGTAGCTGCCGATGTGAGAGCAACCACCTACTGAACAGTGAGGGAATTTCAGGAGAACCTGGCAGTTTCAACATGACGGAACGCTTTGCTTTGAACTGAGTTTTGTAATATTGACCTCTTTCGATGGTGATTTTGATACAGTGTATAAAGCCTTTGGTTGGTGGATTCCTGATTAAAGTGTATGTGTATGTGCGCATTCAGCATTAGCTCATTTAAATTCTCTCAGAGCCTTTAGTCCACTGTCTTTAGCACACAGAGGGATTAGAGCTCCGCCTTTAACCCATCCATGCAGTGAAACACCCACATGCACACTAGTGAACACACACACTAGGGGGCAGTGAGCGCACTTGCCCGGAGCGGTGAGCAGCCCTATCCACGGTGCCCAGGGAGCAGTTGGGGGTTAGGTGTCTCGCTCAGGGACACCTCAGTCACGTACTGTCAGCTGAGGGGATCAAACCAGCGACCTTCCGGTGAAAAGGCTGGTTCCCTGACCTCCAGCCCACGACTGCAACAACACTCATTTCTTCATGTGTCCTAATTTCTCTGTTGCCTATTTGCTGGAGCAGGGTGGGCAGCTCCTCTCCCACAGAGCAGGATTTGGTGATTTTCCTGCTCAAACACACACAATCATCAGTTAACCGCCAGGCTCAGGTGTGTCTGAGCAAGGAAATCCGCCACCTGTGCTGGACGTGGGCCACCTCTCCTACACATGCTATAATATCCCGTTTGGCACTGGCGTTTGTTTCCCGGCAGCTTCTTTCCGCTTCGTTACAGCGTGAAGTGTTTTTATCCTTTCATTTCTACATATGTTTAGCAAACAACCCAAAACAGACCAGACCGGCATGATCTGGTGCTGGTTTCGCTGGTCACCCACCATTACTGACTAATATACCAGCATACAAACCACAGCAGATGCTGGTCTTGCTGGTCTGTGCTGGTTTATCTAGCAGAGTGGGCTCCCACTGGGCACAGTCAATAGCGCTATGCCTACATTTAACACAGGGATGTTGTAAAGTGGGATTTTCCCCTTTTGCTTCTCACTGTGAAAAGAACCGAGAGAGACACAGAGCTTGTTTTCGAGGCTGGAAAAAGTCCCCAGAGTGGAGGCAGAGCTCGCGAGGTCTCGTGCATTCTGCTCACATGACCACGTGATAACACACACAAAGGGGAACTCGCCCCATCGCTCAAAGTTTCACTGCCTTCGGTGATGATTCCACTCACTGAACCGAGTCAACGAATCGGCGATCATTAATCATTAATCGATTAATCAAGACGTCGATTCGTCCAGTAATATGCAATATGGGAGTCAGACTCTAAATGATCAAAGCCTCGATGTGTCACACTGCGGTTGTTTATGTTATTATTTAATGGAGTTAAAATTGTGAAAACAACGCGATTATTCGACTTTTTCGATTTTGTAACTCTTACGTAACGCTGCTAAAACACATCCCATTCAAATTTGTGAACCGGTTGAACCGATTCACTGGAAAACACCGTCGAGCCACTAAAGCCTTAATGTTCCTATTCCAATATTAATCTCACACGTCATCATCACAACAAACGCGTCCACCTACACACCTGTGTAAAAGAACCCCGCGCGCGCTAAGGTGGTCGGCTGCACCGATGCCCCCGTTGGCCAGTTGTGGAAGGTGGTCAGCCGGGTGTCCTCGGACTCCATCTCCGGGTAAACGGCCTGTCCGCCGGCCATCTGCTCGTCCACTCCCATCCTCTGGAGCTGGCTCAGCAGCTGCCCGTCCACCGAGTCTGGGGGTCCAGGTGGTCGCGGGATGTTTCCTACGTCTCTGCCCAAAACGAAGCGACATGTCGGGAAGTGCCTTCTGTGCTCGTGCAGCGGTTCGTCGCCGCGGACCCAGCACCGCAGGACGCCGGCGCAGCAGAAGCACTGTACCGAGTCCTCATGGTCCAGAAAGTAGAAGCCGGCCCGGGCGAGGTCCGCCGCGGTCACCGGCGCGCCCGGCGGCCAGAGCTGGAAGGAGCGGAGCCGCTCCTCCTCGCTGCGCATCCCCGGCCTCCGGGCTCCGCCGTGCTGCTCTCCTGTGCCGCTCATCCCGCTCTCGGTCCATAGCGGACCATCCAGGCGCGGCGCGAAGCCCCCGCTGGCCATATATCACCGCAGAGCCTGAGGGGCGAGGCGAGCGGCCCGGACCGTCCAGCTTTCTAGAACAGCTGTCCAGCCCACCTCGCGCGCGCATCAGCGCTCAATAACAAACACAATGGCGCGCGCCCCGCGCGCCCTCTCCCGCCCCCGCGAGCGGAGCTGACCGACATCCTCATTGTTTACATTTTCTGATGAGCGCCTCAGGCTGACAGTGTGATTAACGCTGAAAACGACCCCCAGACAAAGCCCACCAGCGGTGACAAGGCCGAAATAAAGACCACACAAAGTCTACGTAATCTACGTAGTGTACATAGTCTACGTAAGCGTCAGCTCAGTGACGAGTTTACTCCATTTTAGTGAAATAAGCCGCAAAGCGCAGTAATTTGCTAATTCCCGGCGTTTATAAGTAGCTGAGGTATTTACTGATGACGTGTTTCGCGCTGCTTTTATTTTCGTCGCGCTCCTTCACAGAGGAACTACAAGTCCCGTGATGCTCCAGCGGAAGTTCGTCATATGTTAATGTCGGACGACATGGCTGCCCAGTGAAACGGACGGGCTCCGTAAGCGGCGGTTCGGGATTAAAGGGTGAGTTACTGCAGGAAACCCGGCGGTTCAGGTTCCGCAGAGCAGCCGAGCGCGCGCTTAGCCCGGCGTTCGTCTTTACCGCGCGGTTCAGGGTCGGGCGGTTCGGGCGCGAGCGGTTCTGCTGTTCTGGTGTTTGTGAGCGCTGCGTGTTAGCATGTTAGCATGTTAGCAGGGGGAATGGACCCGGGGAGCCGCGCTGGTTCTGCATCAGTTAGTAAAGGCGCAGCCGGGCCAGCCGGGCAGGGCAGGCTCTCTGTAATGTAACTAACCGGATCGCGACTGGCGGAGCTTCCGCTCGCCGAGCTGCCGCCGCGGACGGGCCGCTAGGCGTGTTATTAGCCGAGCCAGCGCGGAGCCGGACCGTCAGAACCGAGCTGCTTGGAGGAAATCTGATTCTCCCTGGTATAAATTAAAGACCTTCCCCAGCTCCCATTCCACTCAGTCAGCATTATTATTATTATTATTATTATTATTATTATTATTATTATTAGTGTTCTTCTTCTTATTGTTGTTCTTGTTGTTTATTATTATTGTTGTTGTTGTTGTTGTTGTTACTGCTATGGACAGTAACACTCACACTGGGCCAGTTTAAATGACAGTAACCCTGAGTCCCTTTAAGCTGGACCCACTCCCGGCGGGTTCTGTGGAGTGTGAGTGTTTGTGCTCAGCGGTTTTTCCCTCCTGGCTCGGTTTTGCGTGTTTAATTCGTTTTCTCGTGTTTTCATTTTTGCAGTGTGTGCAGCGATTCTCGAGCCTCGGGCCTGGCGGTGCCAGGTGTGGTTATACGGTCAGTGGGTTTTTAGTGGGTTCTGATTGTCCGGCTCATTCACTCTTCTGAATGATTTTCACTTTACAGTTATTAATATACAGTAATCGATCAGTCAGGTCTCCCATGCTGTGTCTATTCTGACGTCACGTCATGTCTTCTGCCACTTCTTCTACGTCTACTGGTAACATGAACAGCCCTGCAAGCGTCTGTTTACAGTAAAGTACCTTTCTCTCATTCTTTACCGCCTGTCTGCGCAGATGGCTGGAGACTCCTCTGAAAAAAGAGACCTGGAAAGCTCAGGGGGCAAAGAGCGAAAGCGGAGCCGCTCACGTTCCCGGGACAGGGATAGAAAGGGTTCTCCGGGGAAGGAACGCAAGCGGCATCGCTCCCGTGAACGCAAACGTTCCCGCAGCCGATCAAAGTCTGCAGACAGGTATTCGCTCACTCTCTGTGTGGAGCTGCTAATAAAGAGCGCGTGTAGTAAGGTGGTAGCAGGCCAGGCCGTTCAGGGCTGGTGGACCAGTTTATTTTCAGTGGAAATTCTGCTGCCTTTTCTGTGTTTTTGCCTCCAGAGATCGGCGACAGAAAGACAAAGAAAGAGAGCGAGATAAGGACAGAGACCGAAGCCGTAAGGACCGAGACAGAGACAGTCACAGACGGGACAAAGAGCGGAGTAAGAGGTCCAGGTATGCACTGTTCAGGTGTTCCCAGTGGCCCGAGGGCCAGTCTACAGGCATTTTCTGACAGATTAATAGTATTATTAATTAATTATTAATAGTATTAATAACAGATTAATAGTATTATTGTGACCCGCTCGTTTGTTCTGTCTTCCTAGGAGCTCTTCTCCTAAATCAAAGGATGGAAAATTAAAGAGGGAAAAAGATGTGAAGAGAGAAGAAGAGGATGAGGAGGAAAAGAAGAAAGAGAAGGTACCCCGTCAGAGGTTGCTCCGTGTTGAAGTGGCTCGGTTAAATGCGTTCTGAGTGTTTCTCATTTCTTCTTTCAATCTGCCGTGTTGAAGGTGCAGCCTCTGTCTCTGGAGGAGCTGCTGGCTAAGAAGAAAGCAGAGGAGGAGGCCGAGGCCAAGGTGAGATAAAGTCCTATTAAAGGAGCAGGAAAAATCAAACGTTTCTAATTTGATGTGCCGGGTGTTTGTGCCATGACTCCCGTTAGGATGAAGCAACCTGAACCAAGCAAATACTGGACATACCTTTTTTTATTTTTGACATCTCCGTTTGGGGCAGTCGTGGGGCAGTCGTGGGCTGGAGGTCAGGGAACCAGCCTTGTGACTGGAAGGTTGCCGGTTCAATCCCCAGAGCCGACAGTCCATGAGTGAGGTGTCCTTGAGCAAGACGCCTAACCCCCAACTGCTCCCCAGGCGTTGCGGATTGGGCTGCCCACTGCTCTGGCTAAGTGTGCTCACTGCCCCCTAGTGTGTGTATTCACTAGTGTGTGTGTGTGGTGTTTCACTGCACTGATGGGTTAAATGCGGAGGTGAAATTTCCCTGCTGTGGGACTAATGAGGGTCACTTAATCTTAATTCTACCAGACGCGTTTCAACGCGGCACTCCGTGCTAACAGGGGTTAAATGTTGCGCCGGTTGTCCAGCACCTCCCTCATCGGTCCGACGCGAGGGCATCCTGACCGCAGCCCGTATACTGAGGAGCTCATTGTATGTTGTTTGGTTCAGATCGCTTCGTCCTAGAGAGAGATATTCCAGAATATTCAGGGCCTCTTTTGAGTGAATCTCCCTGTGTGTGTGTGTGTGTGTGTGTGTGTGTGTGTGTTTGGTTTGGGGGGGGGGGTGTTACTATTTGTGTAAAGTTCCTTTTTGAAGGACAAGGTTTTGGACACTAGACGGTAACACTGATGATAGATTTGCACACTGACCGATTGTGTTTGTGTTCCTTGTTTTCTGTAGCCCAAGTTCCTGTCTAAGGCTGAGCGAGAGGCAGAGGCTCTGAAGCGCAGGGAGGTTATAGCAGAGGAACGCCGCCGGCAGATCGATGATGAGAGGAGGAAGAGGAGGGTGTTCCAGGACATTGGCAGGAAGATGTTAGGTGAGAGTTACAGTCACTTAACATTGATTATTTAATAAAAAATGGAAAAATCTCCTTTTTCGTTTGAAGATGTGAGAGTGATGAGTCCACATTTAAAGTATTGGTCTGTATGTCAAAGTCGTTGCGGTGCTAATTAGGACTAAGTGACATAATGGGACGTTATGACGTCACTGTGGCCTTAAAGCAGATTTTACCCCAGTACAGAAAGCAAAGATTTAGATTAGTACTGAAAACATTTAACAGCAGTTCAGTTTAGAAATTAGTGCAAAAGAAATGTGATGGACTTTTTTCCCTTTTCCCCTTTAGTGTAAAACTGCATTATTATTTTAAACAGTATTTTATTGCAGTAAACGTATTGGCGACGGTTTACATCCACTTTTGCGTATCTTATCGTAATGAGATTGAAAAATAAAGAGCCTTTATTAAAACAATCAGGGAACATAGTTTAGTCCAAATGAAAAGTCTCTCGCTCAAAAGTAGAACAGTGAAAAATCACTTCTGTGGAAACGCACATTTGTGACGTAATGTAAAAGACGTAAATTAAAGAACCGTGACTGTATTAATTAGTTCTGATTACCAGCTTTAACGACGTTAGCTGGGCAGTAACGTTCGGACGTCTGCGTCTACAAAGGAACGTGTTCCGTGTCAAAAGTGACCCTTTGTGACGTTAATGTCTTTGTGTGGCACAGAGGATCCTCAGGAGCGAGAGCGGCGTGAACGCAGGGAACGAATGGAGAGAGAGAACAACGGAAACGAAGACGATGAAGAACGACAGAAGATACGAGAAGTGAAGGACAAGGGCAAAGAATTGCAGGCCATCAAAGTGAGGATCAAATAAATAGATAAATAACCTGCGAGTGGTGCCTGTAAAGGACCGTGTAGCTTGATGAAGTCTAACCATGCAACATGTTAACATACAGAAGTCATGCAAGATTGTATACTGATGATGATGATGATGATGATGATATGTACTTCACTGATGACCTACGGTCTCATAAGCTTTAACCCGTTTGATTCTCAGGAGCGTTATTTAGGTGGCATGAAGAAACGGCGGCGCACTAGACACCTGAACGACCGGAAGTTTGTGTTCGAGTGGGATGCTTCTGAGGACACTTCAATCGACTACAATCCACTGTAAGAGTCAGAGCCCTGCAGATGTTCAGGCAGTGAAGTCGAACTTTATTTATGCTGCTTTTAACAGATAAAAAGATGAACATAAATTTCATCTTTTGTATTTTTGGATTAAATTCGTTTTTCCATTTCCTCGCTGGCATCCAGAGAGAGCAGCGGTGGTTTTATATTTCAAACAACACTGCTGGGTAAAGTTACATCTTCTATGGGGATTAAACCTGTATGTGGCTATTTCTCCAAGTTCTTGTGCACAATATTCGTTTATTTACTAAAAAAAGCGTGCCATAACTTGTGCACCATTTTTTTGTTTTATTTTTTCCTGATATATTAAATTCAGCATAAACAAGGACTGTGGATTTTAATTGTTTACCCTGTAACTACGGATGAGTGAAAAAGGCAAACTGGGAAAAAGTGAAGTGCATTAGTAATTTATTGCAGGAATGCGTTTTTGGATGCTCCGTTTCGGAAAACTCTTTAGATTTATGTTCACCTGAACTGGAAAGAAGTCACACAAACGCTCTGTGTTTGTTGCATTGAGAACCCCGAATTTTGACTGAAGTGATGGTTAATGATGACAAATCATCTGTTTAATCAGTTGTTCTGTTTGCATTGGTATCTCGAGTCTGTTTCCTTCCAGTGGTTGAAGTCTGTGTTTGTGTTCAGGTATAAGGAGAAGCACCAGGTGCAGCTGTATGGTCGTGGTTTCATTGCAGGAATTGACCTCAAACAGCAGAAGAGAGATCAGTCTCGTTTTTATGGCGACCTGATGGAGAAGCGGCGCACCATGGAGGAAAAAGAGCAGGAAGAGTGAGTGTGTCTCTCTCTCTCGTCTCCATCTCTCACTCCCTCATACGTAAACAAGCCATCCTCTTAAAGCACAGTGAAGGTTTCCCTGACTTGGCCTCTTTTGAAGCTGTGAAATGTGAGAAGGTAAATGGTTCTGGTCTAAACTGGGCGCTCGCTCCTGTGTCTCTGTGCAGGCAGCGCCTGAAGAAGATGCGCAAGAAGGAGGCCAAGCAGCGATGGGACGACAGGCACTGGTCTCAGAAGAAGCTGGACGAGATGACGGACAGAGACTGGAGAATCTTTCGGGAGGATTACAGCATCACCACCAAGGGAGGCAAAATCCCCAACCCCATCCGCAACTGGAAAGAGTTCGACCTGCCCCCTCACATCCTGGAGGTCATCGACAAGTGTGGTTACAAGGTTGGATCTTTCCCAGTGCCGAATAAACTGTCCAGTAGTGTTGTGTGGTGTTTTTGTCTGCCCAGGCTTTATTTTCACAGGGTTAATAATTTTATGTTTTATTAGGAACCAACACCCATCCAGAGACAGGCCATTCCTATTGGCTTACAGAACCGTGACATCATCGGCGTGGCTGAGACTGGTAGCGGTAAAACTGCTGCTTTCCTCATTCCCTTATTGGTCTGGATCACCACTCTGCCAAAGATTGACAGGTGAGATGAGCAAGACGTCTATTCTCAAACTCAAAGTTCAGCGTTTCAGTAAACGGTGACCGTGAAGCCGAAAATGGTTGTTATTGCTGTTCACCACAAAATTCAGTGGTGAAATTTCTAATCATACTTTAAAATGAATGTCAAAGCTCAGATGAAGAGCTGGTGTATTTGTGTTGCTGTTGTCAGGATCGAGGACTCCGATCAGGGACCGTATGCAGTAATCTTAGCCCCCACCCGTGAGTTGGCCCAACAAATTGAAGAGGAGACCATCAAGTTTGGCAAACCACTGGGCATCCGGACAGTGGCTGTGATTGGAGGAATCTCCAGAGAGGACCAAGGTTTCAGACTTAGGATGGGTTGCGAGGTCAGCGGCTACTTTTTTTTTTTTTTTTTTTTTTTTTTTACATCTGATTTTGTGTTTTTGTTTGTTTTTAAATGAGAAAAATGTGGTACTTGCTTTCTTGTGGGTTTAATTGCTCCTGCAAAGTTTGGTCATTTCCCGGCTCAAACACGCCTGATGCAACTCAGCAGTTCATTTCCAGGTTTAGTCTGTGTGTTAGAGCAGGGAAAACACCAAACTCTGCTCAAATCTGGCCCTCAGTTCTTTAACCTACTAAATACAAATTTATTTAGTGATTAAACATTAGAAATGATTAAGATTTTGCCTTTTTTTGATAACTGTCATTAGTCAGCTGTTTACTGTTAACTAGCAAACCCAAAATCAAGTACTAGACCCACAAAGTGTGCATCACACTTTTTTTATATATATATATATATATATATATATATATATATATATAAAGTTCTGGTTCTGAAATCTGATTGGCCACATTTAAAGCATTAAAGCATAAAACACATTTAAATGACAGAAAAACCTGAAATATACAACGATAAGCTACTGAAAGTTCAATATCCGTAACTAAACTAGCATCACTGCATTAAAACTAACAAACACCGAGATCAGGGCTCAGAGCAGTCGTCACGCTGTCTCTCAGACATCAGCTGTGAAGTAGTTGTCTGTCTTATTGCTTGTGGATATTTCCTTTTTTAATTTGATGGAGTTGTGTTCTTGTCATCTGCTCAGTATGAACGTCTCATAACTTTTTTTATTGTCCTGCAATCGGTTAATCATTTACACCCCTAAACAAGTTTTCATTTATTTGTGTTTCGTGTTATATAAAATATGTTATGTCAACATATTGGAATGCAAATGGTGCTAAAGGTCTGAGGATTTTTCTTGATTTTCATCTTCAGATAGTGATCGCTACACCAGGTCGTTTAATTGACGTGTTGGAGAATCGCTACCTGGTGCTCGGCAGGTGCACGTACGTGGTACTGGACGAGGCTGACAGGATGATTGACATGGGTTTCGAACCCGATGTCCAGAAGATTCTGGAATATATTCCTGTGACCAATCAGAAACCGGACACGGATGAAGCTGAGGATCCTGAGAAAATGACGCTGAACTTCGAATCTGGCAAACACAAATACAGACAGGTCAGAAGAGCCTGAACACGAAAGCAGAACATGACATTTCAGAAACACTGATTTATAGAACCAGTGCGTGCAGTTTCACGTGGACAGACGGTCAAATGAAAAATATGGGTTAATAATAAAATACGTGCACTTCTACTTTCATAATATGCTTTTTCTTGTTTTTCTATCCTGATTCTGTTTGGTATTCTGTCCTTTTAGACGGTCATGTTCACAGCCACTATGCCTCCAGCTGTAGAACGACTGGCCAGAAGTTATTTGCGGCGCCCTGCAGTGGTCTACATTGGCTCTGCAGGCAAACCGCATGAGAGAGTGGAGCAGAAGGTCATCCTCATGTCGGAGGGTGAGAAGAGGTCAGAACGCACACGTTCATACATGCAGCATTCAGAACACTTTAATACAACATCAGATGTTTCTCCAAGTTGAACAGTTAATCTGAGTGATTATCTGTGTGCTGTAAACAGGAAGAAACTTCTGGAAGTCCTCTCACGTGGATTTGAGCCACCTATCATTATCTTCGTCAATCAGAAGAAGGGCTGCGATGTGTTGGCCAAGTCTCTGGAGAAAATGGGCGTAAGTGTCAAATTACTATCAGATGCTGCTGTTAGTCTCTGTTTCAGCTCGACTTTCAGGCACATTGAGTAGCTCGGATGCTTCTGAACGCGTTCTGTTTCCATCTCTCCTCAGTACAATGCCTGTACACTGCACGGTGGCAAAGGACAGGAGCAGAGAGAGTTCGCTCTGTCCAACCTGAAGGCTGGAGCCAAAGACATCCTGGTGGCCACTGATGTGGCTGGTAGAGGTATCGACATCCAGGACGTCTCCATGGTCATCAACTATGACATGGCCAAGAACATCGAGGGTGAGTCTGATGCTGGAGTATTTATCTATATACCACACTTCCAGCTGGCTTCCTCTCACTGCTTTGGGCTTGCTAGAGAGAAATTTAGGGGAGAAATGAGTTTGTTTTTCGTATGAACCATCCATTAGATCCGAAACTATTCATTCATACTTTGTGGCCCAGTATGTCATGAAAGACATTGAATTCCCAGGTTTGGTGCATTAAACAGTTGAATTTCCAGCAATTTGTGGTTTAAGTGATAAGACACAAAGGCCCAGTCCCATTCCTCCTTTTACCCCTGCCCCTTGTTTTCGAGTGTCACCCTTGTTCCTGAGCTACAGGGCAGTGGTTGAGATCTTCCTCTGAAATGAGCCCCTCTAATAAAAGAGCATCACTTCATTAACAGCTACTAGCGCCGCTCTGTAGGCGACCCTGCCCGTCTGCAGGGACAGCAGAGGAGGGGAAAGTTCAGCTCCTCACTGCTGGGCTTTAGTTACATTTAGGGATCATACGCCTTCAAAGAGGGGGGCAATTATTTATTATCCCCCCCCCCTAATTCTTCAGTGATGTGAAGCTGAAGTCAGAGATTCTCCAGATTCTTGTACAAATTTTCCTGTTCCACCTTAAATGGAGCAGCAGTGACATTCTGGTGCTTCATGCATCAGAACTGCTGAACTATTTAAGGTGGAACAGGAAAGTTAGCCAGTTAGCTAACGGAGAAAAGATGAGAATACACAACATAGAAGGCTCTTAGCAGGGCTGAGTCGCAGGGGGGAGGGATGAAACAGGATTACGGCTGACTGCACAACATGAAACCTTCATGCAAACGATCCCGAAAGTAACTGTGGTTTGTGTTCCCTGTGTGCCGGTAGACTATATCCATCGTATTGGCCGAACGGGTCGTGCTGGAAAGAGTGGTGTGGCCATGACCTTCTTGACCAAAGAAGACTCGTCTGTCTTCTACGACCTGAAACAGGCTATCCTGGAGAGCCCTGTGTCCACATGCCCACCAGAGCTCGCCAACCATCCAGATGCTCAACACAAGCCCGGAACCATCCTCACCAAGAAGAGGAGAGAAGAAACCATCTTTGCCTGAAGATCCCCAGAGCCAGGTCACAGTGGACACTCGTTTGGGCATCTCTATCTCTCTGTATGCCCACTGCTACCATGACTACCTGTCTTAACCAGATACGGCTGATGTCTCTGCGGGTTTTCATTCCAATCAAGCAGAATCTCTTCTGCGTCTGTTAATTAAGTTGGCTTAACAAAGTCAACTTACTGTTCATCTCATTATTCCATGCTTTTCAGTGCTGTTTTCTCAGGGCGCGGTTTTTGAGAGAGAACCACATAACTTTGCAGGAACGTAGAGCTTATACAGGAATAATGCGCTTATGCTTTTGGAGCCAGTCACAGGTATGATGTTCATACAGCGTTCGTTAAAACACATTTTTCCTTCCTTTACAAAATAAATGCTGGAATGTGGAGAAAATTCTAATCATACGGCCACAAATGATCACAGAGGACATTAACCTTACGTTACACCTTAAACGTAGCGATGAAATATGACCGTGTACTGCAGCTTCATACGAGTTAATACACCCACGACACCCGACGTGACGCACGTGCCAGTTGCCGTCTAACACAGCCCCTCACAGATGTTACACACAGGCTCACACACGATCTAGTGCACGTATACGCACACGTTAGCAACCACCTGGGATACCATAGCAACAGGCGAGCAACTCCTTAGCAGCCTTCTGGGATGCCAGGGCAGTAGCCTGATCTCATTTTTCAGTCAGCTGATCAGTTGTGTGATATCTGCTCCTGCTTGGTTGGTGTGAAAACCTGCAGCCACATCAGCTGCTTGTGGATAAGATTGATGACCCCTTCTCTGATCCTCTCCTAAAACCGTAATTATATCATGGATTATAATCTGTAAGTGCCCCTGTCGGGGGTGAATTTGGGCTACGTTCACACGCCGCTGAACTGAAATATAAAGTTTTTTAGTTTTTTTTTTTTTTTTTATGTAAATGCTGGTGTTTAACTGTGTAAGAGTACAGAAAGAGTTTGAGTCACTGTTTCATTAGACAAACCTGTTAAGATCATCCAGTTTCTTAATTACATTCATTTCTATGAACTAGTAATAAAGCCAGTTTGGCTGAGTCCGTCTCTGATCTGCTGTTTTCATCAAGAAAATACAAAATAAAGACACCACAACAATATTAAAAGTACATAAAATGTTATGTTTATTATAACTATCAGCATTTTAAGGTTCATTTAAATAGAAAGCATTCTATACAGCATCAAGCAGATTTTTTCTTCAGAAAGATGGGGCGAGAGGGCGGTCAGACAGCGCCAGAAGACCGGTGTAGTGTCTGTTGGGGTCATAGCTAGTGCATTTATTGCATTACAAAGCAGACATCAAGAAAGAAAATAAGTAGTGCAATATATATATATATTTTTTTTTTCTCTAAATACACAGAAAAGGAAGTCTTGATGTTCTAAGGCGGCATCTTTCCACATTTGTATTGCATACAGAATAAATCAGACAAAATAAATCCGTCAAATCAGACTCGCTGTAAAACTTGTGCTTCTTATAGCCCAAAAATAAGAAAAAGAAACGTTTATTGTTGTTACTGTCCCGGTGCGCTAGAAAACAACGTGATGCCTAAATACAGAAACTAAACCTCGGTGCGTGTTTAAAGTGTCTGACATGCAAGGCTTAGTTTTAACAGGACGTCACGCCCGGAGTGGACAGCATGCCCACACACTACGGTCATCATGAATCTTAAAGGTCTTGAGTTCTATCTTAACAGTTTCATTCAGGTTCTCTCTTCCTTTGTAAACACTGATGGTTTTAAACCATTTACAATTTCGTTAATACATATTACTTATAGGATCATATCCATATTTCACACACTGAACATAAACGCACCTGATCCAGATCCGTTATACTTACTGTAACTAACTGCACCGTTTTTAAAAGAACTCTAAAAAAACTGGAAGAATCGAAGCCCGTGAGATTATAAAGAAGCTTTCACATCGTTTTATCTTTCAGGGAATCATCCCCATCTTTCTGTGCTCAGTACAAAACAGATGGATCAGAATGGGAAGAAGAGTCGATACGTTACTAAAGTAGATCAGAACGTAGAAACAATCAGATTCTCATGCAACACTTGCATAGATTTTTTCTTTTTTCCAGTCATGCTGTTTCTTTTTTCCCAAAATACAGAACAATAGATAAAGATACCAGTGAGACGCGGAGAGGCAGATAAAGATGCAGTACACTAAAACGGACTCAGCGTAGCTCTGTGTGGAGGAACTAACACCCCTGGCCTTCGGCTCAGGGAGATGCAGTGACCGTGAGTCGGTTATGGGGGACGGTTCTCCGAGCACCATGACATGTAAGAGCACATAGGTTTGTAAAATCCTTTGTGTTGAATTGTGAAGCAGTAAACATTCAGTTTCGTGTCTGTCACTGAGACAGCATGACGGGACGTCCACTGTCCGTCTAGTTGACCAAGAGAGAGAAACACGTCGCGTGTTCTACATAATTATATCATTTCTGTAAACAAGATGCAAAATTATGCAAAAAAGGTGACCAAATCGTTGGTCACTCCAGCTTAATGTAACGATGAGCACGGAACACTAGAGGTCTCTGTTTCCACTGCCAGGGAAAGCAAACGCCCAGATAGCCTCACTCTTTTTCTCAGAATTAAACAGGCTGTTTGTTATTTAAGACCCATCTATGTAAATGTCTCTGTTCTGATTGGCTGCCCTGTATTTTGTATCTTTCCTGATAAATTCAGCGTGAATTGATGGGGCCCTTTTGTTCCTTTTTTGAACTTTAACAGTAGTTACAGTTCCTTTTATTGTTTGTTTTCCATGTTGTGGCTGTTTTGAAGAAATACACTTAGATTTTTGGACATGCTCTGCGGCTCCGTGTCGTACAGGCAGCTAACGCAGACACGTTTTACTGTACCTAATAAAAATCTGTTTGCAGACACATTGTGAGCAGTCCAGCTGATTCCCCAGTGGTTCCTGACAAACAGGCATGAACTGGGCCTAAATTTAAAATGCGATGAGTTAAGAGTTTGATGAGTTTGTGGGAATAATACAATCAAACCCGCTTTGATGTGGTGTTTAAGGCATGCACTGTACATTCACTCTGAACGGTTTCCTGGTTGACAAGGACAACATAGTGCACCTATTTATAAACGGCGCACCACATGATTAAAAATACCCCTTGAATGTAGCGATGCGATATGACAGTGTACTGCAGCTTTACACGAGTTACTACACCCACGACACCCGACGTCCCGGTTTGTTTCACCTCATAGTACTTTGAAAGAGAGCGAGCAACTCCAACTGTGAACATTGCAAACATCTCTTCGAAACTTGGTGCAGTTCCATAATAACAAAGTAAAATGACTTGCTAACGAAGTATATTCAAGATCATGTGCCCATTCAGTATATACACTACTTGCACATTCGCAGATGCATTACTATTATCCTGGTGCAGGTTTGAAAAAGAGTAAAATAAATGAAGAATAAAAAATAAGAGAGTAGATTTTTCTACTCTAATATACACTCATATGTTTTCTTAAGGTCCTCTTCCAACCCTAATGTGCAAATAGTCCTAAATATGATCTCTTAATCATGCAGTGTTAAAGATACACACAAATAAAAGTTAAGGCCAGTTGAAGTCGTCCTATACGGGATGAACCTTAACCTGAGCTGCTACAGGTAAGATTCGAGTCGAGTCATTGTAGTGACTCTTTTCCTTTAGCCAACTGGTTCGGGGTTTAGCCGCGTTCACGCCTGCTGCTTTGATGACTGTCAGACTTATTAAAGAAGCAGACGTGAGGCTTTTCTAACGAGTGCAGTGCACATGGTGCTTCGTTTTATCCAGGTCCACAGCAACCCCCTCTTTACGAGGCCACAGCCACAGGTCCCCACGCCTCCACTGGAGGAGGAGAAAGAGGGTGAGAGGAAGGAGAAAGATCACTCCATCATTAGATCACTCCATCACTGAAGATACAACATCCCCTTCAGTACGAAGTATGTGAAGAAAGTGTGATTGTATTTAAGACCAAACTGTCTGTCTTTGTTCAAACACAACAGTTTAAAGGGAAATTCCACCAAAGTTGCTGGATGTTTAAACAGTTGAGTTGTCTGATGTGATGCGCACCATTAAAGAGAACCTGAGTCAGAGTTGTTCTCAGCTGTGCTGCTGGGAACTGTTTATAGATATCTAGTTAACCAGATAATTAAGACCAAGTATCTTCTTACAAAGCCCTAAAGGGCCGGGGTTTAAAGAAGCAGTGACATTGTGTTCCCTCCCAATAATTTAGCGTTTCCTTGCAAATACAGTGGATTTTAGGAATGCAAAACTGAGAGGGGATAAGAAACTATTGCAAAGGAACACAATGTCATATTTGTTTGTTTGGGTAATGGCACTTCAGGGGCTCGGTACCTGTTAAAGTGACGGCACAAAAATCTACTGGCATGCAGAGGAACACACTACAACACTTTCACTACTCAATAAGAACTGAGGGGAATTGGTAGGATTTCATGCCGGGAGAGGAACGTAAGGAAGACGGAGCACACATGCGCATCCCTTACAGGAATAATATGAAGTGCCACCTCACGGAAAGCTTTTACACAAAATCAATATAAACACGCTGCCTGACACGTGTTACGATATTTTGACTTAAAACCTTTTTAAAACACGTTAATGGCGTATAACAGCGCCTGAAAATTCATGTAATTTTAATATAATCTGCAAAACAAGTAAAAACTTGCTCTGGTAAATATAATGGCTACACTTGCATCGTAGACATTGTGGCCCCTGGTTGCCATCACCACCGCTGTAAAGCTCAGTTCATCACCATTTCACACCAAAACACTCTGAATGAGTTGCACCTTAATGATTTGGAAACAGTTTGGTGGAATTCCCCTGTAAAGGAATACTCCACCGTTTTTCAACCAAATCCTTTCTGCTGCACCTCTACCTCCGATTACTGTGGACAGTGTTTGGTTCCTCTGTAGTTAGTAAAGGTATCAAAGCTTATATATTTGTCCAGTGACTTCTATTATAAGCGTGTTTTGAGTCAGAGTTTCTGTTCTTTTCTAAATACAGAGAAATTAACTGTACATGCAGTAAAGATGCTGTACGCTTCAAAGACGCTGGAGCATCCCTTTAATATTCCCTGGCATCTTTTCAGAGTTGCTTCCAAACATTATTTCCTCCTATAAACATGAAAGGGAGAATGTCAGGCTACATCGGCTGCTTTAAAAAAGGGCCTAATATTAACATCACTCCGTTCACTTTTCTCTACAGGCCTCAAACGAAACTGGCTTGGATACTCGCCGCATTCTTACATTCATCACATGCTATTAGCGTTGCAAATGAAGGTGTCATAGCAAAAAAAAAAAGGGGGGGGGGGGAGGGGGGGGGGGGAGGGGGGGGGGGGTGGCACGGGAAGACGAAGTGAAAAAGGGTTATATGCAATCAGCAGCATCCATCTCACTGGTCGTCTCTATTCGAGAACGCTACCCTGTTCGGACCACCCTCTCCTTAATGTCTTCAGCAAATACATGGTCTTTTTGGGGACCTGGGGGTGGGGGGGTGGGGGGGTCAAACACTGTATGCTACATCTCTGAATGGTCACAGAAAAAGGTGAGCATTCACGTACACGACTTGCTTTCTTAAAAGTCGTATGGAGCTTTTAAAAATATCTACCTCAACAAGAAAACCCTAAGGCTGAGATGCAACAAAATGCTACAGATATTTTCACTGTTTTATTATTTGCTGAAAAAGTGCTTTCCTGTCCCTTTGATCCTCATTGATCCTCATTAGGTACAGGGCTTAAATTAGCTCGATTTCTGTTACACTGACCAGTGTTGGACTTAAAATGCTCAAATCACTTCCTCCAGATGGACATGATCTGAGCCTAATAGAGGCGAGCTGCCTTGTAAATGAACCACAATAGTGCAATAAACTGCGGTGCTGTGGAGCCCATAGAGCAACTCACTGTACGCTGAAGAAACAGTGATGCACTGAACCAAACTGGGTCAAATGTGTTCATTTTCCACAGTAAATGATATTACTTCAACACAATTTTGGCTCTTTTACTTACAGTGCTCAAAAGTAGTCATGGACACTCTGTAGTAGTCTTGGGGCAAATTCATATCATATTTAATAATAATGAATTTATTATTTACTTCAATCAATAATAAAGACCAAGTTTAAAATAACTCAGAAGATCTTTGATAAGTAAAAGTATTCAAACTAATTAATTAATATAAATGGCATTTAGTGCTGTATTTGGTAGTATTTGCTGCATACCCTTCATCTGGATGGCAGATTGAATCGTTCTGCCATGTGTTTGAGCAGGTTTGCTGAATTCTCTCATCTGTTTGTCCAGAGTGGCCGGCTTTCCACCACTTTCCACCGTTTCTACGCTCGACTTTAGTATTTTCATCTGCAGACTTTCTCACACACATTGTTATTTTATTTTAGGAGTGAGATGTGTGGAATGGTGGCTTTTCAGAACTACAGGCTCAGCAACAGGACTAGATGGTGAGAGGGGCCTTTGGGGGTGAGGGGCATGATGACTGGGTGACGGGGCACTGCCCACTGAATGAGCCCCTGACGCGGAGCCTGCAGGAGCAGCGCTGAAATGCTCGCCGCGAGTGAGTTTAGTATCCCAACATATCCATGTTTAATCTTTTCGGTTGTGTTAATGTGATATATTTAAGCAGAATGATTTGAACACATTTGAATCAAGTAAATTAAATTCATTCTTTTTTTCAGTGCTTTAGTTCCTCTTGCAACTTTAACCCCCGCAGAGCTGCACCCCTGTTCTCCATACACTACCGTACACTCACACTCCTCTATTCATCTCCTCTGATCTCTGCACTCGGCTCTCAGTAGTTATCTCTTGGCCAGGCCCGCGGGCGCTGCCGGTTGCCACGGTGATTGTGGCCGTCCTGTGAGTCTCGTTGCTGCAGCAGCCGGTCCTGTGACTCGTGCCCGTTGGCGCTGTGGACGCCGCCAGGATGGTTCCTGTTGGGCGGATACGCATCCCGGTATGTGTGGGAGTGTCGGGGGGGCTCATACTCTTCCTCTTCTTCCTCACACTCCTCTTCCTCCTCCTCCTCCTCTTCATCATCCTCTGGGGGGTGCAGGGAGCGCGAAGTGCTGCGCCGGAGCGAGCGCGAGTCACTGGCCTCGTCTGATGGCATGAGGCTGTCCTGCTCTCCCTGCTCTTCCTCCTCCACACCCCCGCACCCCCCGCCGAAACAGCTGCTGGTTCTGGTTCTGGGGCAGAGCGAGAAAGTGAGAGACGAAAGGAAGTGAGACATCCAGAGACGTTATCCAGGGCGTCTCACTGAAGCTTTTTTCATTCCTAAGAAAAATGACTCACTTCTAGACCTGGATACAGACTGGAGACATGTAAATACACCAGGGCCCGACCGATATACTCAGTTTATAAATATAATGATAAAATCAGTCTATATCAAGTTTACACAACTTTATCAGTGATGAAGCACCAATTAATGTCTTTATCAGCGCTAATGAGAACGCTGTGTTAGTACTGTGATGCAGACACGCAGAGATTAAAGAACCCTCGTGTGGATGCTCAGCCTTGCGTGGCTTATATAACATAAAATATGATAAATATACAAGTTTTTAAAATTACAACAACAATTATTTCACTAAGAAGTGTAGTCTGTTTAGAGCAGTCTCAGTCCTGGTGACCCGCGCGTTCACATTTTTTTTCTATGCCTCATGTGACACACCTGGTTCAAGTCATCAACTAATGAACCACCTGACCTCGCCCACAGAAAGCCGTCAGAGCGAGGGAAGCACACAGGTCCAGAGAATGGGGTCCCGGGCACTGGCACTGGAAACCCCTGGTGTTGCCACAGACTGATGATCAGTTCATCCGTCACTGTACACTGCGTATATTTTACCATAAATAATGGAAAATCATAATAAATCAGTGTTTAAACCAGAAACTTTGCCTTATAAAGTAGCTTTGCTACCAAATTACTGCTGCAGGTTATAAATTACCCAATTACAGCTCAGTCGATGTGATACAGCCGTGAATAACGGTTACGAACTGGACGTTTGACCATATAACATTATATTGGACCAAAATGATTGTTTATTGGAATTTTAGATTCTTAAACATCTGTGATGATGTGCATACGGACCGGGCCCTGAAACACACACTGCACCTACAGACAGGTTACGTGAAGGGAACAGATGCACGTCAGTCATTAAGGCACCCCGGTCCTGAACCAGAGCGGTGGGCCTCCAGGACCAGGGAGTAAAACACCGATTTATGATTACAGAACTTATGTGTATCAGCAGAAACAGCATCAGTGAACAATCGACAGGCATTAGTTGCAAAATCAGGGCAGCAAAGTTTCCACTGGACAAAAGGGGGGTCATTAGCATGAGAGGCTGCGTTAAAGGAGGTTTCATTCACAAAGCATTCGTCTCTCATTTCAGATACAGACCCTCCAGAATCAGTCATTACAGACACAGTGTTACCCCAAAGGAGGAGGAGGAGGAGGAGGAGGAAACCCCACCACTGTATCTGCTTTGTGAATTCATCTCATGGAGTTCATGAAGAACTCTATGTGAAAACCAGCCAAGGGACAGTGGGGTGGAGGAGCATCAGTCACAGCAAGGTATTTAGGAATCGTGGGCATCATTATGACTTTATCATCAAATGAGTTATTTATACACCATATTTATTACTTACATGAGGGAAAACATTAGCCTTACTGTTTGGAGCTTTTCACACCATTTCCATGGTCGTTTAATACTTTACCCTCCCAATACATTTCCTTTACTAGCTGCTGCACTTCAGTGCAGAGTTAACTGTGTGAGGTTGTTAGCTGTGTATGTTTTTGTGTGGGTGGAGCGTTTGAGTAGTTTTGTTTTAAGTGTTTTAATAAAATGTTAGTATGACGGATCTGCTTCATTACTGAACTCTACTGGCGCTATCATCAGAAAGTGTTATGACTGCTTCTGTTCTGCTAATGCAGCAATGCAATACCTCTCAACCAGCTGCACCATCATCTCCGTCTTACTGTACAGCCTGATAAACATCTTACAGTAGCCAGGTTTCCATTCCACTGTCCAAATACATTCCAACAAATTCTTCTTTCTGTTTTAATTCATTTTATATGCTACGTTTTTAATTAAAAAAAAAAAAGTATAAAGACCTGAAAGAGGCACCGTCACCTCCCCCCTCCCAGCAGACAGAACCCTAAATCATGACTTTTGTATGGAGTTAGATTTCAATTCTGGGGGTTTACATTCATGTTAAAATTGTCTTACTGGAACTGTGAAGCTGCTTTGTGACATCATTTGTAAAAGTGTTACAAATAAGTTTGTTTTGACGATTTAATTTGAATGAAAGTTTAAATAGATCATAAGATAATCATGTAAATATCTAAAGTCTGAAAACTTGACTGAATTTCTATACACGTTATTCTTCAAACGCATTTCCATCAGAACTTTTCCACCTCAAACCAACTTTTACACAAGTTTGGGGCGTTATTCAGCGCTGCTGTTCCCATCAACTCTTTTTTTCATTTTAATGCAAAATACCCAAAAATATGTGGATGGAAACGTATAGTTACTACGACTTGATAGCAAATGTTGCAGGAAGTGATTGTTTTCTCAAGATTACTGCTCTCCACCTCAGTCAGGTAACTGAAGATAATACTGCCAGGAAATGAGTTTTTAAGTTAAGAGGGAAATAATAATAATAATAATAATAATAATAAAATAATAAACTCAATCATCTTGGGTGAAAACTTAAACGTTTAAACGTGAACACAGTCCAGACAGTAACCTGTGGACGTGATGGCGTTGAACTGTTTTTAAGACCCCAGGATGGATGTAGTTTTATGCCCTGTTTCTAGTGTTTATTAGAAAATAGTTGTTTTAAAAATGTTAGATATTCTTTTAAGTGTTTGGACACACAGCACACAGATAAACTACACAGTAGGCTATATGTCTCCATGCTCTATGGATGGAAACAGGCAGTTTTCATGCTTCTGTTTACACTAGAGTATCAAAATATAAATTAACTCATATGATTTTTCAGAACTTTTCCAGCCATGGCTATTCATCTGGGGGTGTGGGCAGGCTTGTTAGAGGGTGTAGGGTGGAGGTGAGGGGTGTTAGGAAGAATTAAGGTGCGGTTTTTTGCATTTAATGTGG